>NW_006768813.1:493704-522388 GCF_000204055.1 Melampsora larici-populina 98AG31
TCCCACTGTGGGAAACACTATGAGAGGCTAAACTACTGGGTGAATTGTCATTCCCACAGTGGGGAAACTATGTTTCACACGGTGGGAATGACAATTCAGGGAGTGGGTTGGCCTCTCATAGTGTTTCCCACAGTGGGGAAATTTTTTCACACTTAAGGAATTTGACCCGTGTGAAAAACAAATCCAAATCTGAATGCCTCAGGTGTGAAAGATGCCAAAGTTACTTTATCAATTTATTTTTCACTCAACGTATGCACAGCTTATCATTGCAAATGAAATTTTCACCTCGGGATAAATTTATCTATCACCTCAGATAAAACTTGGCCCAAAAGTCCACCTGACCTGAGTGAGTCTAACTTGGTAATGGTTCTCTTACTACTCAGTTGGGGCTTCTGGGGGCTTCTGCTATTTGTCAATAAACCTCGATGAACGTTTTTGACTTGTCAGGTATGAGTCTTTACAAGCATGATGTAGACAATTTATACAAATTTATACAATATTTATTTCGCAGGTCTGCACGTATCAGTAAAATTCCATCAGGGTTATTCGGTATCTGTATCAGAAGTTACAGAAACCGAGTTTGCACGTGGGTGAGTTTTTTCTGTTTGATCGGCGATCCACTCCCTCTGCCATTTTGAAAAACAGAATACATCTATGTTATCAATATACAACTCAGACCAATCGTTGGCAATGGGTAGGTGCAGATTCGTCCACTCTGGATGAAGGAAAGGTATGGGTGTGGAGCTGGATAGGTGGATATCGAGGTGGATGAAGTGAGAGCGCCTGATGAAACCTATGATGATGGGTGAAACATTCCGGTCGAGTGGTGAAAAACATGGAAATACAACTGTAGACATCGCATCAGAAGGGTTGTAATATATAACAGGGCGCTGATATGTATTAGCTATGATAAAAGCACCGGAAGGCATGGGATACCATTGACTATGGTCTGTTATGAGATCCTTTGTGTCCAAAATTGAAGTGATGCGGGTGATGTCAATGTTGTCACCTGAGATGACAGGTAAATTTTGCTGGTACCAGTCGTATTTTGAGTGAACATGTTCTGAAAGCTCCAGTCGAACTGATGTTCCTTCATCTTCGTTTCGTCCAATGGATACTGCCACAGCTGCAAACGCACAAAGTCCTAGGCCGGGTACATCAGTGGCCGATTTGATAAAAGGGAATATATAACGAGGGATATCTTCGAGGAAGGGCCATTGCTGTACCAATGATAAAGGTTGAGTCAGTGTAACTTTTTCAATATTACAACTATGAATGAAGATATCTACCTGCAACACCGTCATTTCAATCTGTTCTGCCTGTTTTAATTCTTCTGGTGACACATGTTTCAGGTACTGATCAACGGGATGGAGTAATTGGTGTGAGGGAAATGGAGACACGATTGAAAGTTGGAAGTGATTATATTACACACTTTGGATTTTTGCAACCGCCTGCTTTTACACGCTTCCTTGCTCGAACCGTCTGCAGTATCGGTCTGGTCAATCACAGCTTTGCTGGTCTCTGTCAACGCTGTCTGGGCTTTTAAGGGTTCTGCATTAGCAGAGGCTGGGCGGATGATACTTGTAATTATCATACCTTTGGTTGTCCATCATCAGTGGTGACCTTGGTTTCTTCAGCAGCTTTGCGTCGTGCAGAGACTCTCGTAGGAAGTTGAAGGCCATCATCATCGATCTTGCGCTTGCGAGATTTAGATTTAGCTTTGGGTGCTTGTGAGGTACCGTGGGTATCTGCAATGAATGTATCGACCTTCGGATTATCCTGCGAGGCTGGCAATCCTACATGTACCGCTTGTTGGGTGAAAACTATCGGACTCGGTTCAATATGGTTGTGATCGACTTTTTCATGCTTCAAGGGTATATCATACGGATCAAACATGGGGAGTGGTGAAGAAGCAGATTCTGCAAAGTTTGTTTGCAAGTTAGCTATATGTAATAATAGTATTTTGTGCATGAATATAAAAATATCAACAACTTACCTTTTTCTACTAGAGAGGTACTAGCGGGACAAATTTGGGGAAGTAACCGATTGATAATAGTTGCATTGGTTAAGGTGCTTGAGGTTAGCTCGTGCTCCTTCACTGATTGACATCCCTTTGACTTTGATGAAGGATCATCGTGGTGTAAATTGGTTCGTTCATCATCCGTTGGTCTATTTACTGTTGGGTTGTGTGGTGGTTGAGTCAATTGAAAGGATGATGGAATTGGACTGGCATGCACTTGGATTAATGAATTAATGACATTAAGATCGTCCGCTTGATGAGATGAACAATCCGATCGAGTTGGAGGAATCGTTATGTCTGCAACGCCGGAAAGGGTATGATCAGGAGTTCGATTTTCTGGTAAGGCCTGGGTGGTTGCGATAGGACTGTTGTGCGCTGAGATGATTTGAGCTGGTTGTGATTTTCGTGTTTCTTGGTAGGAAGAAGGGCGCTTGACGGCGTCAGTGGATTGGTTTTCGGTGGGTCGTGCAGGACACTCGACTTCTGAGTTGGAAGGCACAGTGAGATTTGGGTGGGTGTCCGATTGCTGTGAAGTCAGATCTCCTGATGTGATTTGAGTTCGAGTGCTGTCTTTGACGTTGGGTGCTTTCTTTGTTCTCCTTTCATCATTGGGATCGGACTCTAAGCCATCTGGGGTTGGAATGGGCGAGGGAATATCTACTTTTGAGGCGACTGTCTTGAGACCTAAACCTGTAACTTGGGCTTTTGGCAAAGGCGGATCCGGTTCAACCTTTCCATGTGATTCAGACATGAGATCACGTGCAATTTCGCAGTCGCGTAGGAAGCGCTCCAGGAGACGGGCTCGGGTACCGGCCGTAAGTTGATCCAACTGGGTGAGTAGAGTGTTGTACTGACTTGTGGTTGGTTGCGAGTGCGATTGCGAGGTGAGTTGAGCAGGGTGGGATGGTTGTGGTTTTTCAGATTCGACCTGGCCGTTGTCGATTTCATTGTCGATTGGTTGTTTGCGGCTCTTCGGTGGTTTTCGGACAACTGGGGGTTTTGAATGTGGAGGATGATCATGTGTACCAACAATGATCTCGACTCGCCATTGGTGTGTGGTTGGAGAACGGCGTGCAATCACCTTGTATGGGCAGGTTTTGGCGACAGTTGGCAGAGAAGCGGTGGATGGGTTGGTCGATGCCTTGGTCTTGTGTCCGTGTGGCCCTAAACTACACTTGTATTTCATGTGGTTCTTGCGGGTGTCGCCTATGGAGATCTCAAATCCGTTATGTGCGGCATGAGTGAATATGTACGTTTCAATCAATGTCAGATCAGGATAAGTTGTATCGGTGGACGGTGGAGGTATGGGGTTGGGGTAATTGAATGGGTTTGAGTTAGAATTGGTGATCGTTGGTTTGTTGAGGTGGCTCATGTTTGAGGAGTATGGATAGTCGAAGTGGTGGTGTGCAGAGGTAATGGTTTGGCTTGAAGTGTAGTGGGAAGGATTTTATTGCGGTGGGGTGAATCCGTTAATTGGGTTGGTCATTTTGTTGGGAAAAACAATTGGGTGGGTGGTGGGAATATGTGTATGTAAAGTTGGGTGGACATGTTATCTCTGTTGTGTGAATGGGTCATCTGTGTTTAAGTGTGCCCATAGGTGGCCACTGTGTGAATCTGGTATGTAGTGCGTGTGTACTGGGTGGGTGAGGATGGGTGAAAGGGTGACTTGTCTGAATTTAGATGACAAGTCAGCTATTCCAGAGTGCTGGGAGTTCTGTGCAGCAGACTACGGTACAACACCGTAGCATTTCACACAGATGTCACGATGTTTCATCGTGGGATCTGTAACACACAGGTGATATAGCTCCAGCTGCCTTGGTCTTGCCGGAATTTCTCATTTCGAGCCCCGTCTTTTGGCTCTTCCTCTTCTCCTGAGGATTGCCCATTTGGGATTTTTGGAAAGGGATATGGAAAGGGATTTGGGTAAAACACTTGGATATAGCTCCAGTTGCCTCGGCCATGCCGGATGTGCCCTCCCGGGACTTAAAACTTGGATATAGCTCCAGCAGCCTTGGCTTTGCCGGGTGTGCCCTTCCGGGACTTCTATAAAACGGTGTGTGTTGGACAAGAGGACAGGAGGACGAGTGTACCATGTGACGTAGGGAACGGTGAATGGATGGAGAAGGAGGTGTGTGACGGTGGATGGGACGGAATAACTCCTGGTTGGGGCGACGGGGTGTAGGTAGGTTTCTCTTTTACTTACCGTCAGGTTGGTGGTCTCTCCTGGTATCACTGCCTTTTTCCTCGTCTGTCAGTTCGCTATCGCTCGCTGACAATTCCTTCTCTTGCCTGATTCTTGCATGTTGGTTCGCTGCAGGTGTTCCGAAAGGGCAGATCAATCCCGCCGGTCCGAAGTTGCCTGGTTTGGTGCATTCTGGATCCGGATTACTAGCGACGTCTTCAAAGACCACTTTGTCGTCCTCGTTCTGATCGCGTGCGGGTTGTTCGTCCTCACCGTTGTCGTGATGGCTTCCGCTGGCTCGGTTCCTGGACCTGCTCCTGAGTCGTGGACCGGTTTCGCCATTTCTTACTGCTTCCACTGCCCGCCTTCTGTACTCAGCCAATTCTTCTACAAAAGTTACCATATTTCGAGTACCGGCTAGGTGTTCTCTGATTTGTATAACTTTGAGTTTCTTCTTTATGATCTATTTGTGAATGAAATCAGATAGAACAAGTATTGCAAGTCGTAGTCGAACAGATGGACTTTCTGAGTTCCGAGGCTAGTTGATCGTGGCGTGCGAAAGTGAGAATGAACTTTCACTGCGAGAGGTGAAAAGTTTTCTGCACGCCACTGCTGGCGAGCTATAAGCATATGCTAATAGCTACTACAACGTGCGCCTCCTTCATGGACCTTACCGTCAAGTCGTGCCTTGGTTGACGGTACCAAACTCATTGGTTCAAAAGATTGTACACATGAATCAATATCGCAGTTAGGTACAGTTTCAATGATTTGTTGTGTTGCTTTTGAAGATGCATCGAGATCTTGAAAGACAACAAACATATCAAGCAAATCAATTGACACTAATGCAAAGTTTCCGAGTACGTTGTTAATCTCGTGATTTGGTCCGTGGATCGATTTCATAGAGTATCATACACAAAATTATAAAAATGTAGAAAGCGATTCATTCAAGATTGTTGGATACGGGTATTTCTTTCGTTAGCTGCTTCAAGATATCTCAGATCGTCTCGGATAGGTAGGCAGGTAGAATGGTGAATTGATAAATATTTCGGTCCAGTCCTAGACCCTGGCAAGAAATCAGTTGTAGCTATTGAAAACAGGAAGATGATGAATAGTGATGAGGAAAATTAGATAGGTTGAGTGGATTGATTGAAAAACCGACTTTGTCATTTAGATATGCATCTTTGATGTAATCATCCAATCCACGATCCCAAGTTTTTTTGACCAGATATCTACATCATGATCAAGGATTTTAAAAATCAGCTTGATTGAATAGATGTTGGGATTGAGATAAGTTTGGGTAAATGAAAAGCTTACCTCAGTTCTAGTACAAATCAAATACCTGTTTTCAGTGGGTGGGGATACAGGCTCAGATCACAATTGATTAGTAGATACAGGATTCAAAATCCATTCCTACTTCTTCATATGTTTCTCTTAATGCATAAAATTGATATCTTCATCTTCTGGTTTCATACAAACACCTGGAGATACTAAATTTGATGATCAACAAACATTTGATCTTGTCAAGTGTTTGATACATAAATAAAACTTCTGCTGTTGAATTTGGAACCCATGATTTTGAAAAGAGTTCATTGAAGGTTGAATTTACATTTGGTTTTAGATTGATTGGAATGAGAAATTTAGATTTGAATAGATTTTCTTGAATTCAATTTAAAGTGGAATGTATAGGATTTAATGTTGCTTGATCTAAAGCCGGAATGGTTGAAGGCGTTGAAGATGAAGGTGATTGAGGTGAACTTGATGATAAAGTAATAAGCAATGATGTCCTTCAGGCAAATGTGAGAATAGTTGATAATAAGTCTTGTAAACTTGTACGCAGATTGAGTGTGATTGGCAGTGGTGAGTATTCCTGGATAATTTCAATATCTAATTCCAGTAAGGCAAGACGGTGCGGCGGATAAATGGTATCATTTGAAAATGAATGAGTATAGCAGGGGATGTAAACAGCCTAACTCCACTCTCTAAGTTCACTCTTCTTAGACATGAATTATATTCATACATGTTAAGTGATTTATATATCACATCTTTTACTTATGATTGATATATTTTATCACCATCCTTGCTCTTTCCTTGCCTCAAGGTGAGGAAAGAGCTAAATGGGAAAGCGCGCGAAGCGGGCTGTCGGATTGGTTTTCTCAAACCAAGATTATGGTTTGCCTGAACCAAATCTTTGGTTTCGATAACCAAGCGTTGGTTTTTGAAACCAACCTCCTTAAGCTCGTCTTTCGGGTTTCCTTTGCCAGTTAGATGGGGTTTTCCCGTTGACCCTCTTCCGAGGAAGGTATGGTGCAGTCATGCCGTCCTTGGCCTGACGGGCAACCCCATTTACTGCATGGCTAAACCATCTGGCGCTGTACTTCAACAAGCTTCCAGAAGTACGTTTCGGAAGTTTTCCCCTGCACGCGCTGCGTTGAGTTATAAAGTTTGAGTTTCATTTGACACTCTGCATATATTACCAAAACCTTATTTCTGGAACTAATGGTAGACTCAATTGTTCAGTTTGATGGTATCTAAAAACAACTTCGTTTTTCGTATTTCTTCCTCCGTAAATTCTTTTATATAACACTTGAAAGATTCTGACTTCCATCGTCCGACTTTCTTAATAACCTCCTCTTTTGTTCCCAAATTCGCTCGTAAAGAGGCACCTCCTACACGAAAGGAGTGTCCAGACCATTTGTCTAAAGTAGCTTTTCCCCACACTTTCTCTACATGTTTTATGAAAACCCTTTTAATCAAAAGTCCCTCTCCGCATTGGAACAAGAACAATTCTCTTCCCTTTTCTGGATTTCTCTTGAGAATCCTTTCCAGGGCTTTTACCGGATCGAGAACGGAGGGTTGTGCTTGTAAGTGAATAATTTGAATTTCGTTTGGCGAAGCCGTTTTTCCTTTCCGCAAATGAATCTTTGCCCACTTCCCCTTTCCAGATTCACCAAATTCAACATGATGATTTAAGATCGCTCCATCTGACTTCTTGGTTCTGAATATTTCACCTAACCAAATCATACCCCAGAAAGCTACTAAACCGATGTCTGCTACCAAGTCATGGGTTTCTGATTTTCCATACGATTCCACTAGTAATTTATAAAGCTTCTGTACCGTGACTGGCCTCTTACTAGATTCTAACACGATGCCTTCTTCTTCCCGCTTTGTAGCTCGTATCAACATTTTGATTATATCGTTATCGACGGTGATTTTCTTGAGATGTTTCACAATATGCCAGGCGTTTATGCCGTCGATATATTTATCAATCGTTTTAGCTACGATTGGCTTCTTTGGTGGGTTAGGCACATCTACTTTTGTTCTTCCCGCCCAAGTGATAAAACCGTATATCTCCTGATTGCTTATTGGCTCGTTCTCATCAAATTTTCTCCCTGTCGATTCTACATAAGCGATATACTTCGATAAGCCTGATGAATAACCGGAAAGAGTTGTTCTGGCCCAGCTTCCGATAGCTAAATGTGCCCCTGGTTTTGACGACTTCTTAGCTGCTCTGCCAAAATAACCTGGGACGTCGTCTGGGTGAGACGTTGCGTGGTTCCGACGTATCTTCTTTTGCTGGGGCATTGTCTGGTCCGTACTGAAATGGTTACGAACCTGTCATTTTCTCTTGGACCAGACTTTTGATCGCTTCCGTTCCTAGGAGCTCCCTTCTAATCCGAGTGTCGTCATTTTATCTGTCTCACCCTCTCTCCCGAGTTGGAGGTTGGGGTTCTCATTGGACTATACGGATCTCACGAAGACTTCGACACGGTTCACCGTCTCTTGTCGCTTACTACCAATGGCTTGTCTTGAACTCAAGGTTTTTAATCAGCTCGCTCTTAGCGGCTTTTGTGGGTGCTTCTACGTCTTACATTTGTTGCAAAAATCTATGTAAATCTCCAGGTAAGTCTATCCACAACTTATCCATTTTCCTTTTCCTTGACACCTTTCCTCTGGACAGTGCATCGGCTGCGTTATCCGCTGACACTACCCTCTTTGCTGTAACTGCGTACTGCTTAGATATGAGGCGTTCTTGTATAACCTTCCATTCCGTGTTCACAAGGGGATCCTTCGATTTCCCGTTTACCACTGCATTTTCCGTTACGGTGTTATCTGTCAGGACTGAGTAATTTCGTCCTTCCACCTTTTCCAACAACTCTATCATCAAAAGTCCTATTCGTATGGCGACAGTCTCAGCCCACGCAATTCCGCGTCTGTCTCCGTTTTCGTCTGGGTCTCTCCATCCATCTTTCAATTTAAATTGTGACCATCTCTTTCCAATAATCACCCCGATTCCGTAAGAGGTTGAAGCGTCACCTACCCAGCCGACGTTCCGGACTTCGGGTTTCGGGATGACCCGTAAAGGATCAGCTTTGGTTAATGTTTCCAACCAAATTTGTAAGTCTTCCTTGATTTCCGGAGATAGATGTCGCAGCGCGTACTTATTCCCCCAGTTTTTCATCATTCGATAGATTGCCGATGTGTATACTCTCATTTGTGGAAAAACAAATGTAATGTGGTTCAGTCTACCCACCAGCACCTCGGTATTTTTAAAGGATTGCTTCTCCTTGTGTGCGTATTCTTTTATTTGTTCCATCCTTAATTCTATCTTCTCCGTTGGTAAGCACACCGTTTTGTCTTCTCCATTCCAAATAAAACCTAAATATTTTTGTTCTGCGCTGAATTCTCTCCACTTCTTTTCATTAGTTTCAACGCCTAATTCCTGACTGGCTGCTGCTATCTGACGCATGGTAGTTGTGTTTGACCCGTCCGCCGGTTTGACGAAAAGGGTGTCGTCCACCCAACAAAAGCCTTTAAGTAAGTTAAATTTTATGATCATTATTTCTTTCCATGCTTCAGCGGCTTCCCCAAAAGTACCGCATCCTCCTACTCCGCCAAACTGAACTCTCGTGTCGACGTAAACGTAATCTTCGAAATCTAGAATCATTAGGAATCTCCACTGGTCCATTGCAACCGGTATTTGGCGATAGGCCTTTGCCCAGTCAAAGACGCCTAAAACCAGTTTTCCTTTGTAAGTTGTTATAAACCAGGCGACTGATTTGAAATCATCCCATGTGGTTTCAAAGTCATCCTTATCTACCCTAAAGTTTACTGACTCAATTTCTGGGTCGTCCTCAGGATAAGACAAGTTACTTATTGGACGAAAGGAACCGTCTCCGTTTACCACCGCGCCTAACGGGTTAGTGCGAAAGAAGCCAAATTTCCTGTAAGTTTCTTCCTTCGTCCAAGGCCCAAACATCCTACCTTGTTCTACTTCGAGTTTAAAGTTTTCTTCTATTTTTTCCCTTGCTAATAAGGCTGATTTGTGATTTTTTGGGCAGAAGAATCGCATTCCTTGTATTTTAGCGTTCCGGATTCCTTGGTCAAAACCGTGCTCGAACCCTCTCATAATGTGACGATATTTCCGATCCAGACGGTACCGCCTTAACTCTTCTCTCCATGCCGATAGGTTCATCTCGCACGAAGGTTGTTCTGGCCACACCCGTCCTGTCTTTCTTAACCCTGGGGTATCCTTATCCCATGGTTCTGGGATTCGTACTGATCTTTGACAAAGATCAAGGGCAGGGCTAGCGTTTGATGTCTGAGTTGTTAGACTTTGGGGTGACGACTTCATGAAAGGACGTGTGTCCCGGGCATTGGTTTCTGATGCGGGCGATGGGGCTTGGTCTGTCTCTCTTTGGTTACAAAGAGGGTCCTCAGCTAACCTTTGCGTGGGGTTCTTAGGCAATGGGGATCTAGTCAATTTTGGAACACGGTTTTGTTAAAAAACAC
The DNA here is from genome assembly GCF_000204055.1 of Melampsora larici-populina 98AG31. NCBI lineage: Eukaryota > Fungi > Basidiomycota > Pucciniomycetes > Pucciniales > Melampsoraceae > Melampsora > Melampsora laricis-populina. The sequence continues at coordinate 503,697 of NW_006768813.1, forward strand.
GTTAGTCACTATTCTCTCTTGTGGCAATTGTCTCTTGGACTTCATTTCAACCACGTATGTGTGACGCAACGCCGCATTGGACAATCAAGCTTACGCCTTCCTTCCCTTTACGGGGTTTCCACTTTTATCCCTTCGATCGGGGCTTCGACTTCTGCTTCTGTGCCTAATATATCGGTCACCAGCGTATCGATCTCCAGCGTAACGTCCGTCACGTTTCCAGTCCTCCCGTCTCCTACCATCGTCATGGCGTCCTTTGTAACCATTTCCTTTCCCCCTTTTTCCGTTTCCCTTGTAATTACTGGTGTACGCGTGGCGGTTTTCAGTCGTGGGAGTGGTGTAGGTTGAGGTAGAAGTTGCGTTTGATTTTGCTTTGTTAGTTAACGGGCAGATGTTGGCTTTTGGCCTCCCCGGTGCGTAAGGATTGGTTCTATAGTGCCGCTCATTGTAGCTCTCGGCGGTTGTTTTGGCCTCCACTAACAATTTTTCTTGTAATTCGGTGTAATTTCCAATAGATTTGTCGACGGTTTTGCGCATAACCCCTTGACGAACCAGCCTACAATGCCTCAATGCCACCATCCAGCCGAAGTCCTTCCGTAGCTTTTTCACCACCGCCACATGGCCTTTGAATCGCTCAGCAATAGGTCCCCAACCGCATGCCACCAGGTGAGAGCAGAACAATTCCATACAATCTCCCCACACCTCGAAGTCTATCGTGAGTTCTTCCACTGGAGCGTCTCCTCCATATATCCTGGCTTCACCCCACGCTTTCTGATCTTTAATTAACCATTCCTTGTCGAACACGGTGAGTTGTATGTACGAAGTGAGACCTTTTAGAATAATTGTTAAACCCGGAGATAGGGGCGCTAACGACTCTTTCATTTGTGCGTTTCCACTCCTCAGGATTCGCCCATTGTGAATCACGTCCCCGTTCTCCATCTCGAGCGTTCCTTTCTTCGAGCTCATGATTGCGTAGGCTTTGTCTGATTCCTCTTTGGAGGACGCTCCTTCGAACCAGGTTGCTGGATCCAGTAACTCCGTGTTTCTGATGTTTAGGGCGGGAGCTTGGGGGATGGCTTGGTCGACTTGAGTCTGAATCGGCTGTGTCTGAGTTGGTTGCTGAACAGTGATCTTGTTTGGCACTACCTCTCGCACAAATGCCACCGACGTTCCGTCCGACTTGTTCGAGCGGGTTTCATCCTTGTCCATGACGTAAGGATTTGGTTGTTTCGCCTGGCCGCCACCCTTGTTCAACACCTTCAGCAAAGAGGTAGCCTCTGCGTCGTCACCTCGGTCGTACGCCTCCTGGATAAGGGTTCCTAGCGCTTCTCTTCGAGGATCTGTTTTAAAGGACACCGCCGCCAGCATTCAGTTTCTTGTTCTGATTTTCCTTGGAATTGCTACTACGGTAGTCTTAGTTATGAACTCCTATTGTAAGCCGGGTCTGGCTGGATCTCTATTTTTTGAGCCGGATCAGGCTAGTGGACACCAACTGTAAGCCTGGCCTGGCTGGGCACCTATTAGAAGCCGGGCCAGGCATAAAACGTCCTCCACGTGTACGTATCGTCCCTACTTCAAATCTTTTGGATAAAATAACAAGAAGGTAATTTCTTTTTTCGTGGTTCTCACACGTCACACCTTATATGTTGGCTGACATTGTGTTGATTCCCACGGGTGTCTTTTATTTTATAGATTTGTTTAGGAGCTTGATCGCCCGATATGAACAAGCACATGTGAGGTGTTGTGGCTTTGAACCAAGAATGATATAGGAAGAAAGATGTGGAGTATGGAGTTGGAGAATCACGACTGGGGTGATGAAGGTCTAGAAAAAATGATTTGACAAAGCTCGGATTATGGGGGCGGAATTTGGATTGTGGGAGTGAAACAATTACGTGTAAATAAAGGATTAAACAGTTTAACCGCTTACCTATCTGGTGTGTTGACTGCACACTATTAGTTCCTCCATCGCTTCCACTTCCACCTCCCTCCTCCTCACTGATTCCTTTCCATTCCTCTTCTCCTTGGTTTTCTTGAAGTTCCTCTTGTTGATTTTCTTGAAATTCCTTTTGCTGAGTCTCTTTCGATCTTCTGACCTCTCTGGTCTTCCGTAAGCCTTTTGGTCTCTCTGGGCGTTTTTTCCTAAGGTTTGTCGGAGTCCTATGTGACGTGTTGCTCCTTGGTCTGCCTCCTGTTCCTCTCCTCGGTGTTATCAGACGGTTTCCTGGTCTTATCCCCGTAGCTGCTGCTTGAGCTCGAGTTAGAACTGCGTTCAAATTTCCTTCAGTCTGATTTATTTGTCCTAGGAATGACATTGTGTTATTCTTGTGAACTTGTTTTCTCAAACTTTATTGATCTTGTATTATTGAACTTAATTTATCTTTGACGTGCTAAGTTTCTTGATCCGTTTTCTTTCTTGAATTTGAAATTAAGATTAATTCGATAATTAATAAGAGAAACTTGAGACGGATTGAAGACTTTAAGTTTTGAGAGGAACTGTCGAAGGTGCGAAGGTGCGTCAAAACTGTAAGAGGGAATTGAACTTGGATAATTTCTCTTCCAGATTGTCGCTCTTCGAGCGTGACATGTGTATCCCACCTGTCACGATTCAGTTCACAACCCGTGGACACATCCACCAAAGCGTGCCTTAATTGGTGTAATCAATCCGATCAAATGGAGTGGTCAAGGGAAACAGCTGAGGAGAAGGAGGCACAATTAAAGTTTGGTACTTAGCCTTTAGGTGTACCACACCACTTGTTAAGGCCTTAGGACCACCTGTTAAGGCCTTAGGGGTTTAATCCAGTTTCGCCGAGAAACTGGGTTGTGCCTTTAGTGTTATGATAGCGGAAATCTTTTGAGGGTGAATCAAGATCCTTGGGGAAATCATTTTGAATTGTGTTGAATAATAACACAGTCTCCCATGTGTCTTGAGGGGTGCAATAATTATATATTTGTCTTGAAAAACCATATCACACTTTTCCATCTAACTTGAATTCAACACAATGGTCGGGTTTGAGGACTGAGACTGAAACATACTCAGAGACTCTCAATGCTGACTTGGGTGCTACATATGGATGTAAGATTTTAGCATCAGGCGTATGTGGAAGATTTTGATGATCTCTAGCCTTGGGTAACTTTTATTGGACGTGAGAAAGAAGGGCTTTGTAGTCCTCGTCTTTCAGCTCGATCCTCTTTGCTTTGAGGTGTGCCAGTTTATGGTGGTTCATTTGCATGTTGTCATTCAGGGAGACTTCTTTGGTGATAGGATGATCTGACATCAGTCTTTGCAACTGACAAAACCTTTGCATCATTGTTTTATCCATCTCACCTGTAAAATTGAAATAGAAAAAAATGTGTAAGTCATTTTGCCAGCGCATCACAAGAGGATGAACCAACTCACTTAGATGCATATTAGTATGGACATTTTTCAGTACCCCAACCAAGCGTTCTCCTGAAAATTCAGCCACTTGCCCAAGAGGACCCCACCGTTGGATCATGTCTGGTATGTGAAGTGCGGAGTGATGATTTGGCTTTGTGACAAGGCCTTGAAAAATTTTCTTTGAAAAAAGGTGGTATTTTCTATCATTGATTTCAAAGTTCTGTGCATCACGTTCTGAGACACTCTTTGCACATACAATGTTGGGGCATTGCGTCAAGTAAGCTATGTTGAAAACAATGCTTCACATGTTTGAGTCGGCTGGAAGGTCCTCTACGTCTGTCACATATAGCTCAAGGATAATTAAGGGAATCACGTATGCAAACAGGCTGTGCAATTGGGCAGCCTTCAATTTCCCATGTTTGGTTTCACCGAGGTTGAGTGGAAGGCAAGTGATTCCAGATGGAAGGACGACATCCTTCAGCCGCTTTTGGAAAAGATGAATGTCGGATAATGATAGAAGCCCCCCCTTCAATCCAGCGTTAAGTTCTACATCATTTTCCTCATCATCATCACCCATTTCCTCATTTCTATCAAAGACATTCCCACTACCCTCTTCATACATCACTTGTTTTCTAGGTGGACCAGTGCTTTTGCACCCTTTATCTCTCTTTGGTCTCTTCATGTTGGCCTTTTGAGATGTATTATAGATGACAAACCCCCATCTGAAGCGGAAGTGTTGATGTTAGACTGTTTCAAGCCAATTGTGCATCACACCATGAAGAGGGAGGTCTTGCACTGGATCTCTATAAGTACGCCTGGTCAGCTCCGACCAGCGAATCCCAGTTTCAGAAAAGATTTTCTCCTTGTTGCTGACCGTGATACTAGCTTTTGAACAAAATGATGCTTTGACAACTTCTTCCTTCAGCCTCTTGTTTGAAATGATCATCCGCCCAATGTCCACCTTCGTTGCCCAGCACCATGGGCAGTATAGCTTTGCTGAATGTGAGGCAAATCCTCCAACCTTGTGCATCCCAACTGAATCCCACAACACTGTCAGTAGTTTCACCCAAACCAATCTCCCTTCAGGATACTTGTGTGTTGGGATATTGATACCATGTTCCAGAACCAGCAGCTCATCAACAAAGCCTTGGAGTATATGTGATATAGTGTCTGTGTCAGGTGCATTTGGTCCAGGTGTGATGCCAGCCATGCAGGTATCTCAAGTCAAGTTACACAGAGAAGGCCTCAGGTTGAGACAATTGAAGGCCATGACGCCCATGCACTGTTGACTCCCAGCAGTCTTGTTACCGCGTGGATTGAACCAATCAATAAGAAAGGAGAGAAGTAGATTTACTGGAGGTGGGGAAGTATTTGTAGAACCTGATAGATCTGATGGAATTGGATCAGATGGCCAGGTTACGTCTTTCCAAGCTGCTGATTGTTGTATGTCTGAGATCTTGGAATTTGATGAGCTTTCAAGTTCCTTCAACCAATTGGCAATACTGTCCTCAATCAATGGTTGGCTGATGAACCACACAAGCCAGGATCCTAGCCTCTGTGTGACAAAGACATTCTGTGGGATTCCAATGTTTATGGGTGGTACTGTAAGAAAGTGACTTGGCTTGTGACTTTGACTTTCTCCGGTGTTACAGAGTGATATATACATTGGTTTTACTGTGAAAAGATCCTTGCTGCACACTCGAGCATTTGGTGATTTTGTATAAGTGCAAACTTGAGGTGCCTTGGCAGGTGTATACAAAGTGAAACAAACAGGACAACAAATCTGTTCATGTAATTCTGGTATGACTGCTAAGTGTTTAAGTGTTGTGCAAATGTCTTTAGGAACTTGATTGTAGTTGTCTTGTTTGGCTTCTTTGGCTTTATGCTGGACAACGGTTGCTATATGAAGTATAAATTTGCAAGCCTTCTGACAATTCAGAAAGCTGACCGTAGAATAAATGGAGCCAAGCAAGGAAAACACAGATAAGGGTAATGACTAAAGTCCCAAAGAAAATCAGAAGAGATCAGCAGGGTATTGAGGAATGCTTGACTAATACATGACTTGCCAGAAGTTGATGAGTGAGCATTATTCTCCGGTTCAGATGTGGAGACATCCTCTTGTTGATTTATTTCCTTTGTTTGTAAGGGTGTTAAAGGTGGATCAAAAGTGAGACAAGGATGTTGAATTTCATTTTGGTGGTGCTTCAATTGAGTCCTCTGTGATTGAAACAGGCCTTGAATTATTTGTCCATCCTCACCCGTACAAGTTTGAGTCACACCTTTTGAGCAGGTGCAAATGCATACTGATTGGATCAGGAGATTTGTCAGTGATCAGACTCAATATCAATGAATATGGTATTAGTACCTACACATGTGATCTCCCATTTGATGGTGAACTAAGTTGATCAAGCAACTGGGGTTACAGAACGATTTGCTGACACGTTCAAAAAGTTGGAGTGCAAAAGTTCAAGAGTGGTGCGCTATCAGGGTTGCTGTTCCTGGGGTGTTTAAGTAATTTGATTAAGCAATGACACGGAGAAGAACTGGAGTGTTGTGAGCGGGGTATTCTCTAAGAGATTGATTGTGGAGTACTGACATGCAAAGGGGTTCTTGTTGCTTATACGTATCAGTTCACTAGCTAATGGAAAATATCTAATGCCAACACAGCCAGAAAGTACGTAGGTACAATGGGAAAGATTTGTGTGATAAGAGTTAAGCGTAATTGATAGGAAAATTAGAGGGGTTTAGAAAAAGCGAGTGAGTCTGGAGTCAAATTGAATGAAGTTGAAACTATTGAACAAAACAATGAGGGATCCAACAGCAACACACTTGTGTGGAATGCCGTATCCGTTGAATAAGTGTTTAGAAGAAACCTCAATAAATTATTTGCACCTATCAAAAGAACAACAACCATCCCAAATACTCTTGTCATCCAAGCATGGACTCCTTGACAGCAAAAACATGACCTCGATGCCCTGATCTTTGACCCTTTAAGTGTAATCAGTGCATTTTGATGGCAAACCCTACCAAAATAGTTGATATGCCAACAGGAGCCAGAATCTTTGGTACACAAGGGTACACAGTAGCACGGGATGATTTATTATAAGCTTGAAAATGAACAAGAGTGCCAAGTGTCTAAGAGACATATACAAATGATCAATTTTTGCTGATATCACTAGAATAGTCGATCCCTAAACCTCAAAACTTGTTGTATCAACCAGACAGATGAAGCCCTGGAACATTCTGATTATGATATTGTCAACTTTATTGGAACAATACACGCATGCTAAGCCGGCCTTTTGTTTTGCCTTATTTTCAAGTTTTGGAACACTCAGCCTCTTATTGCAAGCAATCCATGTATATATTTTTGGAAAGAAAGGATGCTTATTTGTTCTTTTGCAAAGAATTGATCAACATTTACCCCTTGACTTCTGTCTGCATGCGTTTTGGACAAATTAAGTTAGGGGAAACACATCGTGCAGACCAAGAGCTCTTGAGTTTGGGACGGGAAATCCACCTTGAATAGGGCAGCAAACTGTAGCACAGACATACGGCAAACAAACAACAATATAACCCACATTCAAATTCACCAAAAAGAAAAAGAAAAAAGAAAGATACCAACACTACAAAAAATTTAATGTATTCTGTACGGATTTCAAAAATGATGTTAATACAAAAATGTAGATCACAGATTACTTAATTAATTTTATTACACAAACAATGCGAGTAGAGATGGCCAAAAATACGTTTTTAAAGTGAGAAACGTACTGGTAAAGCATATGGGGAACAAAGATCCTGGCAGCTTACTCGGATTGCAAAGGATCAATGGTAGTTTTGACAACTAGATCAGATCATGTGAATATTCCACATGTTTTGAAGTTGGTACATGTATTAACATAGTGGAATCTGTGAAAGGGGGAGGGAAACCTGGCAAAGACGACAGGAAAGGTTTGCTACTCTAAGACAATGTGCAACAAAATGGCAAATCGACAGGTTCCCCCAATGGACCACAGTCGTGCCTACACTCCAGATTGGGTACCTTGTAGCCTGATGTGCTCATTTCCCCCGTTCTCCAGATTGTTAGGAAAATTACACCTACATTATTTTCAATATCAAAACCTCTTTCTACCTTTCTAAGCTAGACAATTCAATTTCAGTGACTATTTCATTCAATACGCTCGTCATAATTAGTTGTTACTAGCACAATTGGGCGGCGGGCGCCGCACTGACATTTTTTCTTACAACCTGAAGAATGATTGTGGGGTGTTTTTGTAGATATTTTTAGGAATTGGTGCACTCCCAGTCGCACCTGAACTTTGACACATCTGTTTTGTGCTTTTTGTGACAAACCTTAAAATGCTGAATGACTGCATGGTGAACATTGTGTAAATTATAATTTATAGTGTATCCTGCCCCAAGCCTAACCCCTAACCCCAAAACCTAACCCTAACAGTTCCTAACAAATTTTTTCTTCTTCAGTCTCATCAGAGATTTAAGGTTTTTATCTTTATTATTTTTCCTTGTGTGCAACAATTATAAATTGCCAATCAATGATCCAAAATGATAGTCATACAATGTGGGTGTGGTTTCTTGGGCTATGCAGATGAATGCAGTGAAGTTCCTACTGATGATACACCAAGTCTTGGCAATGAACTTGTCAGACCAACCTGTCTTACTTACCTCAGGTGATGATTGTATTCCCTTTTTTGCCATTTGCCTTTCATTTTGTCTAAAGATTTGAATTTCAACAATCCATTTCAAAAGTCATTTTCTTGATCAATCTGCACCAACAAAGATGCCTTGGATCTTCATATGCAAGCATATCCGAGGTATCCTTGGATGGCAATACCCTTGGATGCCTTGTCCGAGTAATTGATCTGAGTCTTCTTTTGGGGCTAAGAGAAGCCTCAGGACATCTCCTCAGACCCAGAGTCTAAGCTTACATGTGTCCCAAGATGCCTCCAATTTTTGGATTCAAGTTATGTTTGATGGCTGTGGACCTGGTGATGTATGAAGTCATAAATTGCACATGGATGCCAAGCATGTATCCTGAGTTGATCTTCACTTGGTTATCTACTTTTTCAAACTCATCCTTTTAGAGCAGGTTTTTCATTCAGAAATCATTTGTCTTGAATCTAAATCAATCATTCCTTGTGATACAATCAAACTGATTACAAAGATCTATCAATAGCTGATGGTTGCGTAGATGTTTTGAACCATTTCTTTCAAATGTTTTGACTTGGGTCTGACTGTTTAGATTTCTTGATCTACTGTACAAAGATATCAAGATTCAATTTTGTTCTTTACAATGTGAAGCTTTGCTGAGAAATGGTCAATTGTCACAGCAGATAGAATATTTGTAAAATTTATCACATAAAGATAGTGAAAGGATGCCAAGAATGATCATGACAAAAGTGCCTTTGTAGCAAATGAATTTGAGTAGGGTGATTGGAATTCCACTACAGCATCTCGGATTTGCTGCAAGATATATCAAAATCAGTGAAGTTTTGCAAATTATCAAACTTGGATAAAGTGGTGAAGTTTAAAAACTGAAATTTGGATAGCTTGACACAATTTATACATTGAGATAAAGTAGTTCCAGTATGTATTAACATTGAGTCTCTCAAGATATTGGTGATTGGAATCAAATCAAATGCTTGATATCTTCATATTATTACAACTGAAATCTTGATCAAACTTTATGATAAAATGAATTGTGTTTACTGATACTAAAATCTGGAAAAATAGTATCCTGCTCAAAAACTCTAATCAGAGACACAAAGGCTCCAATTTGAAGTAACAGCAATCAGGTGAAGCTATGTCTTCCTGTCTGAAATTGACATAGGTATAAATGATCCAGTTCCCACAACAGGTTCCTGAGCATGGATTAGCAAAGCTCTTGTACATTGTCTCAAAGTAGCCTCAAACTCAAAGCCACATCTTCATTGTGATCCTCATAATGTCTCCTTGCATCACCTGAGAAGGAACTCTGAAACCCATTCAGATCCAAATTTCTCCATGTTGGATTCCTTAATGAATTCATTAAGACATGATCAAGTCTAGGTAGAATATTAGCCACTTGGATTTTAATGATGTATTGGTGTATGAAGCACAAATCAGTTTAAATATCTTGTACCATTGGATTAAGTAAAATTGAAAATTTCAATAGTTCATATTGGTTGGGGAAATATGGATTAATTGGGTTGGGTTGGTCTTGGTCCATGAGATCACTATCCATTGTTAACCAACTGTTGACTATTTTGACTAATTCACATATGATCTTGGATTTGAGGTCTTTTGTAGATGTGCTCACATGACAATATTAGATACAAAATGTGAGAATCCAGATTAATGAAACAAGTTCAGCCACTGTAAGGTCCCATAGATTCACAAAAAAAGATGAATCTCAAAGCTTAAAAAACTTCTTCCTCATCAAAACGTACAAAGAACTGTCTGAACAATTTTTACTCATTTTTCACAAACCTGACACAGAGAGTGACAACCAGTAACAGTGCATTTAATCAAATCTTCAAGTTGATGGCTTGAGATTGAGATCCTTTCAGTTTGTGATTTAACTTATGTGTTCAATAAGTGGTTTTATTGAAAAATATTTCTGATGATATCAATAGTTTCTTTTCAATATTTGAATAAAATTCAATTGATTAAGTGATATCAAGTTTTATTGGATTAGGTTGAGGTGGTTGAGGGCAATGGGCAATAGGCGATAGGCAATATGTGGTGAAGAGAGGAATTGGTTTTGATTGGAATGTTTTGAATGAATGTCAATCTGCAGATGATGATATCAGTCATATTGATCTGGGCTTTTGACCGTCATGAAGATTGATCTGGAGCAATACAGAAAAGTTGAAATTGAGGGAGTCGGAAATGTGTTCAAAATGTCAGTGTCATTGCGATGGCCACAGTTTTACCAAACTGACATGGTGATTGGGTCCAATTGTCTTTTTCTGATAGTATATAGACAGGAAAAGAAAGATTGATCATCACTACAATGTTCTGATACTTTACCTTCAGTGGTACCTTTTTCTGTTTCTGGATCTTCCTTTTGTAGTTGAACTTGTTTACGTTCTTGACGTCTTGCTTGGTTCTTCTTGGGTTTAAATTCAAATCAAGCTTTTAGTTGATCTCGTTGAATTTTGAGTTTGATTCGTTCTTTCTCTTGTATATGTACGCGTGTACAAGTATTCATAGAGGTAAGAAATTTGGCTTGGAAACAGATGTTGATGATCGTGCACATGCCTTCAATTCACCTTCATCCTGCTGTCATAACCAGTAATATATATCTTCTTGAGTAAATCTAATGTGCTACAAAGTTAGATTGAGTTTGGGTCAGATTGAGGCCAGTCGAGTGCATTTGTGTTTGGCTTTGACTTGAATGAGCTCAAAATTCTAATCTCGATTGGGTTGTATGATATGGTCTAAGTGTTTGTGAGACCAATTCAAGAGAGGTCAGTGATGCAATCAGATTGGATTCAATCATTTCAAGAGAGTACTTACTTCCAATTGCTGTTGATGCGACATCAATTTGGGTGGAATAGGATTGATCGCTAGCCTCAAGATTGGCACATAGTTCTGTTGATTCGATTTGGAATCAGGATTCATTGTTCATAAGATCTTTTGATTCCAACTTTTGAACGCTTGAATGGTACAAGTTGTGAACTTCCATTCAATATTCTTCACTGGTTGTTTTAGTCGGCTCTTGATACTTTATAAATTTTGCAATTTATTCAGATTTGCTTGATTGATAAATGAATTTAAATTTGTATCGAACCTTTAATTTCTAATAAAAAAGTGTTGGAAAGATGGCAAAAATAGTCTAACCGAGTTGTGTGTAGTTAGATGAGATCAAGACTGTTGTTGTCTGTTGTTGTCGTTTCATTGTGATCATTGTTATTAATGATTTTTGATTGATTTGAATCAAGGGTTTCTTAAATTGATGGATGGGTATTTAGAATGAAAAAAGTGTCAGAAGAAAACAATACATCGTTTGCAAAGGATGAAACAATGGTCAAGACATCAATGAGTTAAGATTTAATTCATTAACAGCAGGTTCGATGTGGAGGTTTCCATTAATCCCAATTTCTAGCACAAACCAAAAAAGAAAAGCATATTTATTATTATAAAGATAGACAATGATATAGAGAATTTGTGAAATATTTGGTTCATTTTGATGATCTTCATTGTTTAGAATCTTGGTCCGAGATTAGATTATTACTTTTTTTCTTGATTTGAATCAACTCAACTTTGATTGCCATGTTGACTTAAAACAAAAGCTGAAGTGTTGTTTGATAAGCCTGGATCGTATCTTTTGGGCTTCAAAGTACAATAAGGTGATAGCTTGGCTAAAATGAGTCAGATTTTGGGTAGCAGATCCACATTCAGGCCTCAGGTTTGTAATGCTAAAACTAAATTCAAAAAGAGAGATGAACTAACAGTTGTTTGATATCTTGATCTACCAGTCGTCCTTCCAAATTGAATCAATGAAATAAAAACCAACTGTATAAATCGAGGTTCAAGTTGATATGATGTTCCTCTCTATTGTTTTTGTCTGAATCATTGTGAATCACATGAGTCAAGAGATATGACTCACCAATGAGTAGTGCAATAATTGCTACTGTGATACTAATCACATCATTTGTATGGCCAACTGCTGGGGTTATTCCACCTGATTCCAATAAAAGTAAAGTGAGATGATATTTACATTGGTGAGCCAAGAACTTCAAAATTGATTCCTTTGCATCCAGTTTGGATCGGTTAGGTCCTTGAATGGCTCGAATAGCTGGAGAAGATTGAGAAGTAGGACCAGAAAATGACAAGTATTCATTGATCTCATAACTTCTTTGACTGAGTGAGTTGAATATTGGGGATGAAGAATTTCAAAATTGGATCATTACTTTGTAATCCTATATTGAGATCTAAAATAATCTGAGAGTGCAGTTAAGAAACAAAGTTGAGGTTTCGTATGACCAATTTGGAGAGAAGCTACACGTGCTAAAGTGAGACCTCAAATAATGTGAAATTGAGGGGAAACGTTGAAATGCAGCCAAGTAGGTGAGATCTTGTGAGTTGAGGGTTGAAGTTGGTTTAAAAGGATTTGAGCAATCAAGATTTTGTCAGATGATAGTTTCGTTTGATCGATAGAGACTGAATATGTTCTGAATTGGATTGGTTGGTTGGGATGTCGACTGGAAGGTGAATGAAGGAGCACTTGATCATTTTTGCAAACTCCAAGCTGAGCCAAAGTCTTGTCTTTGTCATTGTTCTATTCATTTGATAGGTGACTTCCGCTTGATTGAGATGGTGAGAGGAGATCAAGAGGAGTTGAAAGTGAATGAACAGCAGAATTCAAGTGATACAAGGATGGAAAGTTATTGTCAGAAGTCCAAAATGTTGGCTGCCCAAAACGCATGATTTTCCAAGCGGGGATTGGAGGTTTTGTTGAGTTTTGTTCAAAATGACGGTTCTCTGTTGATATGTATGATGATGATTTCTGAGATTGTGATGTTGATGTTGAGGTTGATGGTGATGTTGATTGGATTTGATTTGATTTGATTTGGTTCAATTTTATTGTTGATGTTTGATCGATTATTTGGATTTCAGATCCTGAGTGTAATAATTGAACATAGTGATGTATTAAACTGAGGTTTTGGACCCGCGCCCTGAGTGAAATGGCTGAGAGAGTAGTTTTCGGTTCCTACGTCTTGTATCAATGTCATTCCTATCTCTCGGAGTGGGGAGCACTCCAGTGGAGAAGCTCAGCGCCTAGTTGGCCACCCCCATGTACTCCTGCCAGCTTCATCTCTCTTCTAGCGCCCCGCATCCCGGGGCACACTCTTGCAATCCAGGTCTCCGGACCAAGCCTGGCTCGCAGCGTTGAAGGCAGCGCGCAGCGCGCCGAAACGCAGCGCCCGCCGCACGCGCTCCGCTGGCGCGGAATCCGGGACCCCGGGTGTTGCACCTCCCGCTGTCATTCGGGGCCGAAATTTGGGGATGTCGCGCTGTCCGCTGACGAACCCTTGCCCCACGCTGACCAACCAGTTTACAGCCTGCGCTCAGGCTTCACCACACCACCCAAAGCCACCCATGCATTTCGATTCATGCCTTGGCTCCATTCACAATATTCAATTCAAGCTCTCCAAATTGGCGCCTTTACCGTATCGATCAATCAATTTCGATCTTCTTTTCAGAACGATCGTTACGCCATGGACTTTCCATATCACTGGATTTCTTCATCTCTCAATCTCGACAAACAGTGGCTAATTGGCGCCTTTACCGTATCGATCAATCACATCGATCTTCTTTTCAGGACAATCTTTACGCCATTCCCTTTCCATATCACTGGATTTCTTCATCTCTCAATCTTGACAAACAGTGGCTTCGATGTTTGAAACCATGGACCAATCTTCAGCTTTTACTCATAAATGTAAATACCTATCTTCCCATCTTTCAATCTCATCGACTCCCAATCCATTATCATAGTTGTTGATCTGACCAATTCAATCTAAATTTTTCCAATTCTTACATACTCAATCGATCTCAACTTCATAGTCTCCGATCATGTCTAAGCAATCTACCATTAAATCTTTCGTTTCTTCGGGCTATGAGACTGACGATGAACCTGCCAGCCAACCTTGTCGCTCCTCTCGCATAGTTACACCTGCCAGACAACAACCTGGGATGATCGTTCCCTCATCTGACTCTCGCCGTGGCCTGGTAGACTTAAACTTAGGTAGGGATGTGCGTGATGGACATGTTCATCGTCGTAGAGAGCGCTCAGCATCTCTATCTGGAGGTCTTGAGCTGGGTGAACCAGCTCGTGGCTTGATTTCATTGTTCCATGTAAGTCAATGTTCTTTTTCTTTTCATTTTTGATGCCTTGAAGTTTTATTCAATTATTCTATCTTCCATTCTTTCTTTTTCTCTTCTTTCCCTTAGGGCAACGCAACAGGTACCTCGAACCAAACCCGACGGGAACGTTCTGTCTTGGTCTCAGAGGTAGGGGTAACTAGCTCGGCCTCGGTGAATACTTCATGTTCAGGACATCCGCGTCCACCGGTATGTCACTATCTCACTTTTCTTTTCTCTTTATATTTTTTTATCTCAAGCTTGTCTTGTTTTGTGTTACTGACTTTTATGCCTGTTTTATATCATTTAGAACCCATCGTGTCCACCAGTTGACTTGCAGCAGGACTCGGACGAAGAGAACGCATGTATTCGCAAACGAAAACGAAATCAGCCTGAGGAACTCGAATACGACATTCCGTATGTACGGAATGTGAGATGTGTCAAGGTGACAATGCAAAAATCAAAAAACAAAAATCACAATTCCCGGGTGCGAAAATCAAAAATCAAAGACAAAACTACAGAAAATACTCAAATACAGGGCAAAAACCCCTGTACTGGAGTAAAAGTCATGGCAGAAACCCCTTTCAGACCAGGTTACGGCCCAAATTTCAGTAGATTTACAACTTGAAACTCAACATTTGTCACCCCATTGTCGCATTGACACAAAAAGTACCAGGAAAGCCACAAAAGAGGAAATCAAAATTCAAAAAACAAAAAAACAAAAGTTGAAAATCAAGAAAAAAATGTCGATAATCAAAAAACAACAATTAACAAACCATAAACAAGGACCCCAAAGATGAAAACTTCACATTAGATGATGGAAAGTGTACAAACCACTTCTCGACCTCTCTACCTCTCAACCAATCACACAACCCACACACCATCACCAATCATCTTAGTCATTCTTCCAACTTTTGTCATAGTCACCACCCATCCACTTGTTCAACAAAACCTACACTACACTGAACTTCTTTGATCGTCTCCACTCTTCTTCATCCTTATTTGATTGTCTTCACTCTTCTTCATCCTTCTTTGACCGTCTTCACCCTTCTTCAATCTTCTTGGATTGGCTTCAATCCTCTGTAATCTTCTTTTACCAGCGTCAATCTTCCTTAGTATTCTTCAATCGGCTTCAATCTTATGTAATCTTCTTTGATCGTCTTCACTCTTCTTCATCCTTCTTTGATCGGCTTCAATCTTCTTGAGTATTCTTCGATCGGCTTCAATCTTCTTGAGTATTCTTCAATCGGCTTCAATCTTCTTGAGTATTCTTCGATCAGCTTCAATCTTCTTCTTTAGTATTCTTCAATTGGCTTCAATTGGCTTTAGTATTCTTCAATTGGCTTCAATTGGCTCCAATCTTCTTCAATCTTCTTTGATTGCCTTCCATATTATTTGATCAGCTTCAATCTTCTTTGTTTTTTTTTCTCAGAGCTTTGTCTTTCAACATCATGAACCGTCCCAATTGTCCCTTGTGTCAAAATACTCTCCGTCAAGGCAGACAGCAAATATGTGAACCGTGCCTTGAAAACATCAATGCGGACCAAAACAAAATAGTTCCTCAATCTTCTCAACCCCGTCAGGCCCAACCCAATCTTCCCAACCCCGCCCTGCCAACCTCAAGGTCATCAATGCCAAAGCAGTGCTACAACAGAATGTGCTTGTATCCTGGAAGAAGTACTTGACATTACACAATACCGCAAGTATACCAGCAATCACAACTTTGAACTCTGTGATTCTGATATTCCTTTGGTCAATGAGGTGATGCAAGGTCTCAGTCATTGGTCTCATAAACACTATGACGGAAGAATAAAGGTTGCGGATCTTCAGGGGGTGGGTTTGGTATTGACAGTCACAGTCCTCTGGCAAGCCAAACCGGCCTTTGATTTTTGCTTTGATTCTTTGACTGACATGTTCTCTTCCAACATCCCGGACTGGATCCCGTTGGGCATTGTGTTGTTGAGCCTTCTTCCGCTTTTGGTACTTGACCAACTTTTGCTTGCAGAGGTCTGATACTGGTTTTGGCATCTACGGAAAAAAACATTGTTTTGATTAGTGGTATGATCAACACTTCAAGATTTTGGAATTTGTGTGGGGATGCCGTGAAATAATGATCAAAGTGAATAAACATTGAGTGATTGAATATTTGATGGATTGAATGTTTGATTTGGGAAATGAATCAATGTGAGATTTTATGAATGATTGATTGATTGAATGAGTATTGAGTAATTTCTTGAGGATTGAAATCAGGAAGCACCGAGATACATTTAGCAAAGGGTTAGGCTGGTATTTGGGGGTCCCCTCGGTCACTTGCCCTGCCCTTCACAAGACATAAGCATCTCTGCATGTATCTCAAGTACTTCCGTCTTCCATGAGTCAATGTGAATAACCTTGAGCTGTAAATCTTTGGATATAAGTGAATTTGCATATGTGAATAATTGTTTGAAGGAATGATTGATAAAGTAATGTCTTGAGGAGTTAAATCAGGAAGCACTGAGTTACATTTAGCAAAGGGTTAGGCTGGTAGTTGGGGGTCCCCTCGGTCACTTGCCCTGCCCTTCACAAGACATAAACATCTCTGCATGTATCTCAAGTACTTCCGTCTTCAATGATTGTTGGTGAGTAAATCATGAGTGGTAAATGTTTTGAATTATATGAGTCTTCTTTTGCGATGAATTGAACAGATGTTTGAGAAATATTGATTGATTTATTAATCTACATTCAATTATTATCGGCTTCTTGTGGATTCTTCAAGGTTCTATTTCTTCTTGAGGATATAATATTTGTTCTTATATGTTCTGTCTTCATCATGTTGAAGTGTAAGGAAGTAATGGGAAGACAAAGGAAGGAGCAAGATTACCTTGGTTGATTCAACAAATTGAAGGAAGCGGACAGTATGGTTTTCAGTAATAAGATCAGCAGAATCAGAGAACAAAGGACTGGTTAAATGCTTGCACTCGAATGGTGGCTGAGTTGTGGTCAGCCATCACACTGTGTATACACATGTAGCCTTACACATTACAGTTGATATGTCTACATATCTAACATGTAAACATATGGTTCACACAAAAGTTGCCCCACCAAAAGATTCATCACTCTTTGAAGGGAAAATCCCCAATTGGTTTTATAGCTTCTGTGATCAATCTTTCAATAATTTTATTTGTGAAGAAAAAAATTAGATTTGTAATACTGAAGTTCTATAGTCTCCAGCCGTACCGTTGAGTTTTTTGGCAAAAAATATCAAGTCACATCAGGATAAGAAAGTTTGGTCAGTGAGAATTTTTCAAATAGAGATAACTGTCATATAGGTTTAACACTCAAACTGTGGTCGTATAAAACAAGTGACTTACCTTTTATAGAATCATGTATATTGTCAAGTGCACTGTACAAAACAACCAAGTCAGTCTTATGATAAAAATGTATGAGAGTGATAGTAGAGATAATATAAAATGATTTACCAATGAGCTGAAGGTGTAGAAGTATCTTTTGATTTTCAAAACACATCATGATTTTCATCTTCTAGCCAACCTAATGAAAACCAATTCATCAGAAAAAACAACTTTGACATATATAAGAAAAACTTAAGAAATTGGATAATTTAATCCTTAATAGAACTAACATCTACAGTTCGATAATGTAAATATTCTGCTGTATTTACATTTCTTTCTCCTTTTTAACATTCCAAATCATAATATAAAAAAATCGCCTCACCATTGCATGATCACCCGGTGATTGTGCAATGGAAGAAATACCCAACCGCTAGGAGGATAGCCACACCACCTAGCGGTTAGGTGGTCCAGCCACCGCAGGACCACCGGGTGATTGTGCGATGGCACACCAGACCGGGGCCCCGGCCTTCATCTCACAATCACTTGGTGATTGTGCAATGAAGAGACCACTTACCTGCTAGGAGGTCTACCTTTAAAAGGTAGACCACCTAGGATTTAGGTGGTCTAGCAACTGCCACCCACCGCACAATCACTCGGTGATCGTACGGTGGAGGAACACCAGACCGGGGCCTAGATTTGGCTACTAGGCCCCAGCCTTCATCGCACAATCACCAAGTGATTGTGTGATGAAGAGACCACCTAGCAGTTAGGTGGTCCAGGAACTGACCTGGCCACCTAACTGCTAGGTTCTCTACCTTTAAAAGGTAGACCACCTAAGATTCAGGTGGTCTAGCCAGCTGCCACCCACCGCACAATCACTTGGTGATCGTGCGGTCGGTGGAACACCAGACCAGGGCCTAGATTTTGCTACTAGGCCCCAGCCTTCATCGCACGATCACCAAGTGATCGTGCGATGAAGAGACCACCTAGGATTTAGGTGGTCTAGCCAGCTGCCACCCACCACACGATCACTCAGTGATCGTGCGGTGGAGGAACACCAGACCGGGGCCTAGTAGCAAAATTCAGGCCCCAGCCTTCTCCATTGCACAATCACCAGGGGATGATGA
>NW_006768813.1:522508-539158 GCF_000204055.1 Melampsora larici-populina 98AG31
TGGTCTCTTCATCGCACGATCACTCGGTGATCGTGCAATGAAGGCTGGGGCCTAGTAGCAAAATCTAGGCCCTGGTCTGGTGTCCCACCGACCGCACGATCACCGAGTGATTGTGTGGTGGGTGGCAGCTGCTAGACCACCTAAATCCTAGGTGGTCTACCTTTTAAAGGTAGACCTCCTAGCAGGTAGGTGGTCTCTTCATCGCACGATCACCGAGTGATCGTGCGATGAAGGCTGGGGCCTAGTAGCAAAATCTAGGCCCTGGTCTGGTGTTCCACCGACCGCACGATCACCAAGTGATTGTGCGGTGGGTGGCAGCTGGCTAGACCACCTAAACCCTAGGTGGTCTACCTTTTAAAGGTAGAGAACCTAGCAGTTAGGTGGCCAGGTCAGTTCCTGGACCACCTAGTAGCCAGATCTAGGCCCCGGTCTGGTGTTCCTCCACCGTACGATCACCGAGTGATCGTGCGGTGGGTGGCAGCTGCTAGACCACCTAAATCCTAGGTGGTCTACCTTTTAAAGGTAGACCACCTAGCAGGTAGGTGGTCTCTTCATCGCACAATCACTTGGTGATCGTGCGATGAAGGCTGGGGCCAAGAAATCACGTCTGGGCCCCAGTAGTGCCTATTTTCCCAATCGAATTCAAGCTCCTTATCGATATCCTTCCTGATCTTGATATTTAGAGAACCTATTTTTCCTTGCCTTTCATTCCTCCAAGTCTTCACTCACTCGCAATCAATTGAGCTTAAGGCAAATCCCAAATGCCACATTGATTGAATTTCCAATTTTTGAATTTAGGTTGGTTTTATATCAAAGTAAGTGGATTTCATTTTGATTATTCTTCTTGGAACTTCTTAATTCTTAATTCTTGAACGTTTGGACGATCAATTCTGAAGTAAGACTAAAGTAAAATGATATCTCTTTTCTTTTCTTTTAGTCATTGTTATCAAATAAAGTCTTACAACCTCAGAGTGGAAGTTACGCACCTGTGCGTTAGCAACATATTTTGATCTCATCCTTCACCCAAAAAATAATGAAGTGACGTTTTTGAAAAATACAATCGTAGACAAGGCTAGTAGTAGTCGATCAAAAATGTAAGTTTTATTTTCACCAAGCTTCATCCCTCAATATAATACCTCATTGAAAAACCAATTCCACATCTCATTGATTTTTGTTCGGTTTACTTTACAGTTGGAGATGATGCAGTTCTACAACTATGGAAACATGAAAATGGGTATATAATTAATAAAGCTACTAACCTTTGTTTAGATTATGAACATGGAAATTATAAACAATTAGGATATGTAATACCTTTTGTTTTTCCTTTTCAACTTTACTTCTTTTATAATCACTGATGAGTTTCTTATGATCATATTTTTGGGACGGTTCATGTTTTTAGTGCTATACATAGTAAGCCTTCCATCCCGTAAAATAAAAATATCATGTTCATTACGATCATTTATATTTTGCTTACCTTGGATTTGGTTACAATATTTGAACTTTAACTACATTATCATAGTCTGTCAATGGCATAGAAAAGTAGGAAAAGATGCACACAATCAAGTAAGCAATCAGAATTTCTAAACTGTTAACCAAGCTTTCCTACAAAACCTAAACAACTCGTCAATTTTTTCTTTACTTAGAAATGGCTTTATCGTACTCATAATTTAATTGCATGTGTAGACGACATCAACCGAGTCTTAGACATCAAAGTAAGTACAAAGAGAATCATGTATCGTCGATTTTTGTGTCAATCATCTTACTTAATCTTGTTGGCCATTCTAGAGTCCATAAATGGTTTGACCAATCTCTAAAAACCCCAAAAAAGCCACAGCACATCGATGAAGACGGCTCTACCAAGTCCTGTGTGAAAGATCAAATATCAATTCAAACAGTTGAAATCTTGTCATCAATTTTTCAAATGTCAGAGAATACATGAAAACTCATGTTCACAATTACAAGTTTGAAGGATGTTTAAAACTTGTTTCGCTTGACCTAGTGTAGTAGCTATGATTTCAAAGAGATGAGAGTCAGTGGATTAGAAATAAAGTCACATAAGAATAAAAATACTAACATTGACCAGATGCATTAGGGACTTTAGATGAACCAAAGTCAATGAGTAAAGTAAGTGCCTCTACACCAGGTGGCATCAAATCAATAGTCCTTTCAAGACACCAGACAACAAATTTAATTTGTTTGAAGGCAAATCAAGAGTCTCAATCATCAAATTGTCAAGGAATTCTGGACACACTCAGAAAGTTACTAAGATATTTTATGCTGAGGCGGACAAAAGCAAGCCACCTACAAGATTTACCTCCTATATACCATGAGACCATTTTATTGGATATACATCCCCAATTCAAACAAGTATATCAGCAACATTACCAAAGATTTATTCAGGAATTCGGTAGGGACTCTCAAATCCAACATAAATGATTTGATGAGGATTGCAGAAGATTGAGGACAGTCAAAGAAGATTAAGGGCGGTGGACAAAGAATACAAACAAAGAAGAAGATTGAGGATGGTTGACAACAAAACTAGAAGATCAAGGATGGTTGACAAAGAAAGAAGAAGATTGAGGATGGATGACAAAGATTGAAGAAGATCAAGGATGGTTGACAAAGATTGAGGAAGATCAAGGACGGTTGACAAAGATTGAGGAAGATCGAGGACGGTTGACAAAGATTGAGGAAGATCGAAGACAATCAAAGAGGATTGATGATGATGAAAGAGGTTTTGGAGGAGAGCGAAACAGGAAGCAGGTACTTTGAAGCTCTTGAGACAGATGGTAGAATGTCTCTGGTTGGAGCTGTTGATACCTGTGAGACCGAGCTTGTAGCTAGTTGGCCAAAATGTGGTTTTTGGCTGCAGTAGAATCTAACATTGGTGTTTGAATTGTACAGTTTGAGAAATGTATTTTTTGGTTTTTGGTTTTCGATTTTTGGTTTTTTGATTTTTTGGTTTTTGGTGTTGCTGGTACTTTTTGTCGAAAGGTGACAATGCAATGAAAACGGTGTTGACTACTGGAAATTTGGGCAAAAAGGGGTTTCTGCCATGACTTTTACCCCAGTACAGGGGTTTTATCCCTGTATTTGAGTATTTTCTGTAGTTTTGTCTTTGATTTTTGAATTTTGCACCCGGGAATTGTGATTTTTGATTTTTGAAATTTCGCATTGTCACTTTGGAACGTCTCGCATTCCGTAAATATTGAACCCGGTCCCACAGTCACCCACAAGTTGATCCCACCCTTGCTGTAACTATTGCCAACCTACCCAAGTAGGTTGTAACTCTCTCAGCATTACACCTTGTTTTTCTTTGAGTACTAACCGCTCCCCAAACTACCCCATTCCACACTTAGATTATTCATCACATCATAAACCACCGGGCGTCACCTCGACCCATGGCACTTACCCGTCAGAAAAACAAGCAGGCTTCAAATACCCCACCCACCAGACGCATCAATTGTGGCAGGCAAAGGGTCCCCACAAGTACGTCCTTTGTTATTTCAGCCTTGTACTGTACACTCGTTGATTATTGCTGGTATTATCATTCATGATGCTGCATTTCCTAATCCTTGCCAGCGGAAGATTCTGATACCCAGTCATCACCTTTGCCAGGTCAGTATGTTTTACCTCTCTTCTCACCTCACATAATTGCCGCGCACCTGACACCACCACCAACCTTGTATTTAGATGAAAGTGAAGATGAAGAATTTCCTGCTGCACCGGAAGACTCTGCCTCGGAACCTGGAGAAGGTACATCCTTTCGCATTTCTTATTTTTTTGTATTATATACTTCGCCCTACGCACCACCTTTGTTAATTTGCATGAAGAAAAAGATGCGGCCCCAGGACCAGTCCCCAAGAAGCGAAAGAAAAGAACCAAAAAAATTGTGAACCCTGAGCTACCACATCAGGGAGACCTCCCTCGACCCAACATCCCTGCAG
Source organism: Melampsora larici-populina 98AG31 (assembly GCF_000204055.1). Classification (NCBI taxonomy): domain Eukaryota; kingdom Fungi; phylum Basidiomycota; class Pucciniomycetes; order Pucciniales; family Melampsoraceae; genus Melampsora; species Melampsora laricis-populina. The sequence goes on from NW_006768813.1 coordinate 526,456, forward strand.
AAGGTCTAGATAGTAACAGAATTCCACTCCCAGAGGAACCTACGACCAGACCCACCTTGGACAACTATCAACATCTCGCTGAAACGTGGAGTGTTATCAAGCTTGAACACTACCTCAAGTGTACTAAGGCTCTGGGCAACAGCAGGATTCCTCCTACAATCCTGACCCAAGCCAGAGCCCTGGAGGAAGAGCTCGCCACTTGCTTGAAGGTCTTGAGCCTTGCCGGCGGGGTGTCGTATGACACACTTAAATATGGAGTGTTCAGTGACAACTCTGCTTTGATTTCCCTTCTGTCAAATGATCATTGACCAACCATTTTCATTCTACAGTCATTGCAACATTTGCCAAGACAAAGTCAAGTCTTACAATCTATTTTGCAAATTCAGCCTGGCCGCAACTGTTGACAACATCAGTAAGTCCAAGTTTCACTCATCATTTGATTCCTCTGAGCTGAGTTCAAATCACTCTTGCAATCCCACAGTGCCTCAACCAGCTTCGCAAACACGCAAGGAAGAACAAACCCAGTCAAACGAGAAAAAACCAATTGCCTCTTACAACGACAAGGTTTGTGCGGCCTGGCAAGCGCTTAAGGAAACGCCGGATTTGGAAGTCTTTGAAAAAAAGTTGTTCAATCGGATTGCTCTGGTCATTTTGAATGATCCAGTAAACCTTTTACCCCACGAACAGCTATCCATTGAGGAAGAGGAATATCGTCCGGCATTTGAACGCCTAGTCAACGTTCAAAAGGTAAAACAGCATCTTGCACTTAGTTGGCAGATTTCTCAAACCGCGAAGTACCAACAGAAGGGCATCAGTCAAGTTGAATCTATACACACTTCAGTTGGTACACCTATATCTCTATTTTATAATGAGACCTTTACTGACGTCCTCATCATTGTTATCACCCTTTTCCCACTCCAGCTTCAGCTAGCCCACAAGTCGTACGGTGTCCACTACCACCTCATGGCCGCGTCTTGGAATCCAACCACCACCAATCATTTCGCCGGATGGAGGAAGGAGTTCAGCTCCGATCCAGTTTACCTCAGCACATTCTCTTTTGGAAATCACCTCCTCAAAAGATTTGACCGGTTTGTTACCAGTCAAGACACCTCTCAATCGAAGGCCAAAACCCCTGGTGTGACTCCAAACAATCAGCTACGCAAGGACTTCACATCGCGGCTAAACGAGCTTGTCCGTGAGTACCTCACGGACAACATCTTTCTCACGCTCACACCTAGTTAACAGTTTATCCTACTTTGCGGATCAGTGGACCATTTGAAGCACCTCTCACCGCAATCAAAGAAACCGAGATCACATATTCATCCCAAAAAACCAAAGTGCAACATGGTTTTACGAACAACCGAGTTTCCTGGTGGGATTTGCCTGGCAGTACATCAGACACCCAATTCCAAAGTTACCGCCAAGATGCTGAAAGCCGGCCCTGCCGCTGTCATGAATGACAAGGCTTTGATGGCAATTTGGAACAAAGACATCCTGGCTAGACGTTACAAAGTCATCAGGGTGCCTGCCGAGACTGAAACCTCGTGAGGCAACTGGCGTCGTCAATATTCCAACACCCAAACTTCAATTTCGGCCGCTTGATTCCCTTCTGGTTCAATTGTTGTTGTCTCTTCTTCCCGCTCAATCTGGGATATTATCTTCTCCCATAACCCTTTGCTTTTGTTTTGCAAAGGGTTGAAAATACTCTAATAGTATACAGTGTGACCCTAATGTTTGTTGAAATTTCATCTCCATCGTCCTTGATGTCAGTAGCCCATGTGCCAACATATATAGATCAGAAGCGGTATACGTTTAACCAGGCGCGCCTAAGTGTCACCGACAGAGATGTCACGACCTGACTTACATGTAACTGTTTGGTACATAGGTTTCATGATTGTTTTCATATACCTATGTACCGGTAGGATGATACATAGGTTTATGGAACCTATTTACCGGTACATTCACATTATTGTACCGGTACCTCGCGTGGCCAGCTACTCCCAATACCGCACCCCATTGAACCTCATTCCCACCAAGCCTACCCAGATAATTTGTAGCATCAGGTCACGCCATTAACTTTTCCACCGTTCTCATCCACACCTTGCCAATCACGCCAAAATTCATGAACCATGTTTGCAGCCTGCGAACATGGACTTCGAAGGGGCCCTTTTCACACTCTATGGTTTGTTGATTGTCTTACCCAATCTTCTCATGTGATCCCTCTTGCACCAGGAATCTTCACTTATAGCCGGTTCTATGAGCTTGATTCCTGTGTATGCATGCGATCAAGACATCCGGATGTGCTCCTGATTGCATGAAGCAAGAGAATCACATGACGTTAAGATCTTATGCTGACAATTTCTTTTTTTTTCTTTGTTTCATACCCACCGAACCTGGCCGTCCAAACTCAAGCCTGACAAGCACCCTTCACCGAATGAAGCAGCATACACATCGGATCTAACCGACCTTGAGAATGTAGAACACCCACGACCCACGATGGTCAGGTAAGCGGAGTAGAATTAAATGCTACAGTCAGACACGAAACTGATCCTAGTACACTTCCCAGCATGCAGGTATGGCTGAACAGACTTTGTTGGATCAACTACAAGTACCTATAACACCTGGCTGAACCACAACCAATTTTGCATCATCATGTATGCAAAATTGATGTCACCCTGAATTGTAGCCATCTGCAAAGACCTACAGCCCCTCCAAATTTGCAGTTGAATGCTTTTGTGTGGCAATCTTTGAGTACAGAACCCATTGCTTCAATGGTTTTCACCAGTGTTATCACTGTGGCCGGTTTGGCCATCAAGAGATGGCCAATTCTGTATGTTTTCATTCTCTGTCCTAACTCCGTTGTTCTCTGTCCTAACTCAATTTTTGTATGTACTAGAGAACATGCGGGCATGCCCACAACATGGGAACCCTTTATTTGTCCAATTGTTCCAGATTAGCACACTGTAACTTAAACCACTTTAAAAATTGAATACAACCCATACATATTACTAAACCCATCCTTGCAAGGCATTCAACCGGCCACCTTAAATCTGGTATGGGCCAAAATGGGAAATTACATGTATCACCATTGTTTGAACAATATATGGTCAGGTTTGTTTTGTCACCATGATAGTATATAGGAGTAAAAACTTATGCTCCAGAATTCCTATCTCTGACACTGCGCCAAATTGCAAATTTACCGTGGAGTTTAGAAAATTGAGTAGACATAGAAAATTATAGAGAATCTGGCCAGGGTCAGAAAAATATGGAAAAATAATGGTAGGGCTCTTTGATGCCTTCCAATTGTCTGTCATATTTTTTCATATTTTTATAACCACAATGCATATAACATTACACAAAATATAATATCTTCTGGGCAAAAAATATAAAAACCAACACACAAAGATATTGAGCAGTCTGGGAGAGAGACAGAAATACACAAAAATATGCATATTGTTCCTATAGTTGAGAGCTTTGATTTGCATATTTTTTGTATTTTTAGTGTCAAAACTGTTGATTGTACTAACAAAAAAACCTTCAAGATTCTCAGATTACAATCTGTAACAGATATTGGAGGGCATAAGTTGAATTCTACAATCCCTTATATCTTTTGCAATTCTGGATCAAAAAACTTGATAATTAGTTCATTAAGAAGCCATGGAAAGCATTGGAGTGTTATGTTAACGCATCAAATCTGTAGCTCCACTGCAAAAAAAGTTATTTGTCTTTGAAACAATTTCCTATATAGCCACATAGATATGCTTTGGACTTAGACACATATTTGCTGTCTCAATGAAAGATATAGTCACAGAGTTTGGCTTTCCAATGAACTAAAAATCAAGTGGTTTGACCAAGAATTGACCAAGATATAAGGGATTGTTGAACTCAACTTATGCCCTCCAATATCTGTTACAGGCCGTAATCTGACAATCCTGGAGGTTTTTTGTTAGTACAATCAACACTTTTCACACTGAAGATACAAAAATACGCAAATCAAAGCTCTCAACCATAGGAACAATATGCATATTTTTGTGTATTTTTGTCTCTCTCCCAGACTGCTCAATATCTTTGTGCGTTGGGTTTTATATTTTCTGCCCAGAAGATATTATATTTTGTGTAGTGTTATATGCATTGTGGTTATAAAAATATGAAAAAATACGGCAGACAACCGGAATGCATCAAAGGGCCCTTCCATTTTTTTCATATTTTTCTGACCCTTGCCAGCTTCTCTATAATTTTCTAAGTCAACTCAATTTTCTAAACTCCACGGTAAATTTGCAATTTGGCGTAGTGTGAGGTCAACCCTGTGGTTGAATCCATTCTTTCAACAACAATTTGAATTATCTTGATTAGAATTTTTACCATTGTAGAAATTCACCTGTGCCTACCCGACACTTCGGACACTAGCCGAAGGAAAATGTATCATTCTCATCGGTGATAAGCCGAAGACCTCCCTTTCGACACGCTGACGCGCCTGCCGCGTCGGCGGCTGAAGAAAATTTTCAACTTTAACACCCTCAGGAACACCAAAACACTGCTCTAACACCTCTTCTGCACCATATTCACAAAGAAAAAAACATTGATTTAGCTGAATAAAGGACATATAAACGTCTTATAACCCATCAAATACCTGTAACTCCATCCCTGTGTGACTTGAGATTATCATGTGGGACATAAGCTCCCTCATGTGGAACGTGATATGTGGTAAATTGGATCCCCCATGTGGGACATGTAGTTCCTCATGTGGGATTAGCGTTCCACCTTAGTCTTTGTGAGACGTAAGATTACATATGTGGGAAATTAGATATCTCATGTGGGACATATAGTCCCTCATGTGGGATAGCATCCCACATTAGATGTGAGATTACACATGTGGGAAATTGGATATCCCATGTGGGACACATAGTCCCTCATGTGGGATTGGCGTCCCACATTAGTGATTGTGAGATGTCAGATCACATATGTGGAAAATTGGATATCCCATGTGGGACATATAGTCCCTCATGTGGGATTGGCGTCCCACATTAGTGATTGTGAGCTGTGAGATTACACATGTGGGAAATTGGATATCCCATGTGGGACATAGAGTTCCCCATGTGGGATTGGCGTCCCACATTAGTGAATGTGAGATGTGAGATTACATATGTGGGAAATTGGATATCCCATGTGGGACATATAGTCCCTCATGTGGGATTGGCGTCCCACATTAGTGATTCAACGTTACACATGGGCGGCTTTGGATTTCTATCATTCATGTGGGACATATAGTCCCTCATGTGACACCCAGGATCCCACATGTGGAACATACGATCCCACATGTGGAACTTAAGATCCCACCTGTGGAACACATGATCCCACAAGTGGGACACAAGAACTGAATAGTCATTGAAGTTTGCCTCCCTCTTGGATTAATGTGTGACAGAGATCCCACATGTGGGAATTCAACTCCCACATGAAGAAATGGTACCATCAATCCCACATATGTAGGTTCGAATTCCACATGTGGGAACACTCAAATCCCACATATGTAGATATAATCACACATGTGGGACTAGTTCGTATCTCCTATGTGTCATTTACATCACCCCTAAGTATATATGTACTTATGTATGTACTTAAGTAACCACCCACAGCTTCGCCAGGGACCGAATGAGTGAAAGACTTGAAAAATCTTTCCCATCGATCCCACAACATCAAGAATCCCTCTCACCTTCAATCACACAACATCTCTAGGAAAAATATTGAATTTTCGATGGACTCTTCCACTTCAACCACCAAGGATACTTCCCCCCCCTCTGTTCCCACGACCACCGCAACAACTACCACAACAACTGCCACCCTCTCTACCGGCGAGACTTCGCTTGCAACCACCACCAACCCACCTACTGAACCGGCCCAAACCACGAGTCTAACATCTACCGAGGACGCAGGACCCCCTACCTCTACCAAGCAGCAAGATGCCACTATCACCTCCTCGGAGCCGAAAACGTACACCAAGATACCACCTCCACCTAGAGAGGGTACCTTCAAGACCGTCGATGATGTAGAAGCCCACCTCACCGCCCATGCCCGTGCTAACCAATACGAAATCACGAATCTAGACGTGCGGAAAAACCTATTCTCGACTTGGAAATGTGCTCTTGGACCGAATTGCAAGCAGACCCGGGCTAAGAAAGCAGCTGAAGCACAGGGAAAAACGCTTGATATTCCCACATGCCCATTTGCGATGACTGCGAAACAAGATCCGGTTACCGATACTTGGTACATCAAGATTGAGGATAACAAACACAATCATGGGCCAATACTCGACCTGAAGATAGATCATGATGCGCCCTTGGTGAAGCCTAAGAAACGGAAACGAGGAGAAAATGAATTGAAGGCCAATTCAAATTCAATTCATACCTCGAATGACATCAAGATAGCTGCCTCAAAGACTGATACAACCGTATCAGCCCCAAAGGAACCGAATGAAGCATTATCTCCACCTAAAACGCTCTCTGCAATACCTCAGCGATATCATGCCTTGATCACGCATTTGCAAGAACTTGACCAAGCTACCGAGCAACGTCTACTCGCAGTCTTTGTAAGGGATTGTCAACTAGCTAAAAATCTAACTGAGCCAGTCATCAACAAAGTACGTCATTTTTTTTTCTTTGATATAAGTTACCAATCATTTTTTTTTTTTTCATTCTTCAATAGCAATCGACCACCACCACCGCTGGACGATCCCATTCTCGATCAGTAGAAACTGATCAAGAACCCCAATTACACGAACAAACAAAAGACAAGGAAGAACGAAAAAATGAAGAGGAAGAAAATGCGACCATCGATGATAACGACTCCGATGATATCCCTACCACTCTCTTAATTGAAAAGCATACTCCAGCAAAAACTACTGACACTCAGACCAAGAATTCAAAAAAAACAACTAGTGAAGAAGCGCCTTTAGAGAAAGCTATAGGTACTGAGACCAACAAAACAAGGCCACCAACCCGCAAATCCACTCGAGTGAATTCACATTCAGATATTGTAAGCCTATCATTACCCTCCAATATTATATTTATCATCTACTGATTTGTATTCTATGATATTCTTATCATATTCATCATCCTACATAGATTGAACCAGCTAAGAAGAAATCTAAGAAAAATACAAAAAGCGTAAGTCCATCAAAAAGTGTAAGTACATCTGCAGGTAAACTGTGACATGACCCTAACGCCTAATAAGCAGCATTCCATTTCTACTCCTCCGCATACAGGAACAAGCACCCCCAACGAGACCGATTCCTGAATAACGAGAACCCAGAAGTCTTAACAGAAGTCTTAAAAGTATGCTACATTTCCCGATAATTTTGATTGATCTATGCACCCAACTAACAAATATATTAGCGATGGGATTTTGTTAAAACTCTCCCAAATATCATTTATCCCTTTATAAAGCTTGCCACGAATGTCCCCGCGAAGGGACTCTGTACCTTCGCAGCAGTCGCAGTATCTCTTGGAAGAACGGCAGAAGAAGCAATGGAGGTTCGAGACGAGCTTGCGAAAGAAGTTAGAAAAAATTATGATTGGTATAAAAAAAATCTACCGAAACTTAGCTCAAGTCGAATTAGTGTGAAAAAGATGCTCACCATCCTAGAACATCCGGATGATTGGGCACCACAATCCTTATGGTATCCACTACCAGGTGGTAGCTGTGTGATCGCAAATACTTACAATAGACCCGTTATCTTCTATTCCAACGTGGCAACAGCCTGCCAAACCACCCCACCCCTTCTATTGGCTCCTGGTCTAAAAGCAAAACCAATCATACTTGGTATCATCGATAGTTGTCATTGTATATCCCTCGAACTTTCCTTCTTACCAAACCTACCTATCCCTCACTTCAATCCTGACTGGAAGAGGTTGAGAAGTGCACTCGCCGAAGAGTGGGAATCTTATTATGTTGAAAACATCCAGGTTTTCAAAGAATGGCGAAATCAATGCAACTCAATTGTAGGATCTAATTGTGAATGGGTAGAGGAAGTTTTGTAATTCAAAAGTTGTAAAAGTTGTTTTCAAAAGTCATATATTCAAATGCTCTTCTTTCCTTATTTTTCAATTATTATTCTAATATCTATTTAATCTAATATCTTTTTGGAATTTGATCAAAATATTGAAAAGTGGAAAAATGTGGTCCCAAATGTAAGATTTACCATATATGTAATCACGGTTCCCACATGTGTGATCAAGGTTCCCACATGTGTGATCAGGGTTCCCACATGTGGAATCAAGATTCTCACATGTGTGATCAAGGTTCCCACATGTGTGATCAGGGTTCCCACATGTGGAATCAAGATTCCCACATGTGTGATCAGGGTTCCCACATGTGGAATCATGGTTCCCACATGTGTAATCAAAATTCCCACATGTGTGATCACAATTCCCACATGTGTGATCAAGATTCTCACATGTGTGATCGGGATTTCCACATGTGTGATCAGGTTTCCCACATGTGGAAACAAGGTTCCCACATGTGGAAATCCTGATCACACATGTGGGAACCTTCATTCCCACATGTGTGTGGGATCCCAATTCCCACATGTGAGATCCCAATTCCCTCATGAGGGAATTGGGTTCCCTCATGTTGGATCCTATTTCCCTCATGTGGGATCACATTTCCCTCATGAGGGATCCCATTTCCCTCGTGTGGACACATTCTCCACACGTGTGATCATGATTCTCAAATGTGGGATCCTGATTCCCACATGTGAAATCATGATTCCCACATGTGGGCAATGTGATTAAGGTGAGATTACATTTCACACCTGTGGCATTGCATCACTTTCATTAATGTCTTAATATTAATCAAATTAAAGCTTTCAAGCTATAAAGCTGTCACAGCCACTTATGCCATATAGATGAGATCCTACATTTGGGACTAATTTGGTCATATGTGTAATTACTTCTCAATTACACTTTTCACATGTGTGATCAAGATCACTTATTCCACGTCAGAAATGTGGATCATTTGCGGGATTATATGTCCCACTTGTGGGATCACTGATTCCACATGTGGGACTCCACCTTAAACAGATTCCACATGTGGGATTACCTGGAATTAGAAGTCCAACATTTGTGATTCCACCTCTCAGATGTGGGATCATTCATTCCAGATGTGTGATTACACATCTCACATTTGCCACATGTGCTCCCACATGTCCCACATGTGGGATCATATCTCACACACTGTGGGATTAAATGTGTCACACATGTGGAACATGTGGGACTTGTGATTACACATCTCATATGTGATCCCACATGTCCCACATGTGGAATCATATGTCACACACTGTGGGATCAAATGTGTCCCACATGTGGAACATGTGGGACTCCATCTTAAATATGTGGGATTACCTGGAATTACAAGTCCAACATTTGTGATTCCACGTCCCACATGTGGGATTCCACGTCCCACATGTGGGATCACATGTCCCACATGTGGGATCACATGTGGGATCTTCTGTCACACTCTGTGGGATCAAATGTGTCACACATTTGGAACATGTGGTAGTGATGGAACCACTTTTCAATCCTTTTCCTAAATTTCAAAATTTCAAATGAATAGGATCTCACATAAACATAAAAATATACAAAAGGTGTTGGCAATCATATAATTGATCCATTGTATGTCAAGGAAGTCAAACTAGTGATTGCTTTGCATTTCTAGCTTCTTTTTTCTTCTCCTTTTCTTTATTCTTTAGCTCCTTCTTCTCAACTATCTTCTTCTCCTTGTAGCTCGCCATTTCCTCATATGTTTTTACCCTCTCTTTACAATACTGCTTCCATTGTAGATCACTTATACCCTTCTTCTTATCACCTAATAGTTTAATACGATTAACTAATGATTGGGATATCTGACAAGAGGATCCATATAAAGTTACCCCACATTTTTGGTGAGGAATTACCTCTCCTTTTCCATCGTAAGCTACTGACAAGGTAGTGTAATGATTAATCTAAAAACCCAAATATTAAACTTATATAAGTAATCTTTATGAAGATCATGTTCAAATTGGTCATTAAACTTGCTGTGGAATCCCATAATACATCGTATACTCCATTACATACATCCAAAGCTATCTCAACACCAAATTCATCAACTCGAAAATTAGCACCTCTCACCTCACCTAGCTTAACACCCTCTTTTTTACCTACTATCGTACCCTTCTCCTTATCATATGGCATTCCAGACTTCATTACAATTAGTCCCCACATCCCAAAGGCATACCTAGTATGATCTTTATCTGTATGTGGACGATTATGAAATCCTAAACATGTCACCACCAAGTTTGAAGCGAAAACTAGTCCATTTTGAGTACCTTGCCATAAAAGATCATGAAACCCAGGTACCGAGGCCCCAAAGGCTAGAGCAAGATTGGTTTTAAATACGAAAAGGGATAATAATGAGAATCTTCCCGCCCAGAAATCACGAATTTGATGAAATTCAATCATTCTTTCTTGATCAGTTTGAATACGTGCCGGATTTGCAGATGTAAATGCATTGAAAGAGTAAGGTCCTAAAGAGATGAATTGCTAGCATAAGAAAAGCTGTCATTTAATATATGACCTTTTAAGATACTGACCTAGCGATTTATCCTTATCACAACCTCCTCGCCAGCCAGCACATCCCATCCAGCCATCCAGTGGTTCGCCATCTGATTCTTCACACTTTTGGAGAGAACAATGAATCTTGCATTTGTTTCGTGCTCTTGCATGTTGGAAAGTTGTTGATATAGAATGACCATATTGAGCTCGAAGTTCTGGTGTCATGTCTTTGAAAGGAATACACTGAACAGCTAATACTATGGAGAGATCACGCTTATTAATAACCACCACTGTTCCATGAGTGATACTTATTCTTTCTCTTCCAGCTAGCTCAGGATGATCTTTTACACTATAACGAAAAATAAATTTGGTATTGTAAACCTAAATCCTTAGTAAGCTGTGCCTTCAAAGCAGTCCTTTTTGCATGATGACGATAATAAGGTTTCCCAATCATCTTCTCCTTACGATAGAGTTCTCTTGATTGATGATAGCTAGGTGAAGTCCTCGAATTGAAACATTTGACTTTATGACCTGCATCCTTTTTACGTTGATTACTTCTTGATCTAGTCATAATGACGAAATACAATAAGAATCTGATTTAGAAATAAACCACCAGAAGTCAGTTAAATTTCTTATCTTAATCACATGTATTTAAACATTAGTAGTCTATTATGTTTCTTACCTACCTTGGTCCTATTCCAATGAGCGAATAATTACTCCTTCGATCCTATTCCAGTCACCCAGTAAGTAGTATTATCTATCTATCAACCCTTCCCTGAACAGTAGGCCGAATGACTCCCAGAGTTCGTAGCACGGAGTCCAACAACTTGGGAGCAAACAGCAACTAACTGGGGGATAGATGGGGAATATTGATAGTTAGAACTAAATGTTCAATCGTTCGATCACTCTGAAGGAAAAAAAGCGTTCCAAGTAAATATCATATTACTGAGTCTTTAGGAATATGATGAATATACTTACAATGATCCAATTGGCGAATATGAGATATCCACGTTTGTGTTTATGTTATCAATCGAACTCCTAGATATCGTAGCATCCACGTCCCTTCTATTTCGGACTTTACTGAAACAAAATTTGCTACGTATATCAATATACAAACATAATTTCAACTTTAAATTTATCGACATCAATGAATTACTCACATTGTTCGATTTATTCCAATAGAAAACGCGTGCAATCGTGGCCAGAGAACGATAGAAAAGCCTGCAGAGAGTGATGAATTTTCACAGCCAGGCTTTGAGTCAAAATTTGATATAGCTATATCAAATTTCGAATGAATTTTGATATACCAAACCATACCAAACCCTAACCCTAGAGAGATTCCGCTTGTATCGCTAGGGTTAGTAAGTTTGCTACAGTCTTGGCTATCACTTCCCTACTCTTACACCTATTTCTGACTTCTTTCCCCTCCAAGACTTTGGTAACCTCATAACAACGCTCTACAAATTTCACCAGACTCATACGCCTCACTATGTCAATTGATATTGATAAAGAAGAAACTATGCGAAGACTTAATGTGATCAATCAGGAGATTGATCAAATGCACCTCCTCTTCGAACAACATGAAAATCGATGTCGATCAAATGATGGTGACCTTGTCCAGGAGCAATTTTGGCAGGAAATAGCTTACCTTTTGAATGTGAGATTATAGATTTCCTTTATTATTCAATCACCTGATGTGAAAGAGATGATTCTAAATATCGTTTGATATATACACTTCAATATAGGAAAAAAAAAGATTTGAAAACGCTTTGGGATATAGCCCCCAGCCATTTAAGCCCTCCCCCAAATTGGAGCTTGCAATCAAGCATTACAATTCTAAGTAGTAAGCAATGATAAATAGTTTTATATAGTACGACATTTGCTTACTCACAAAACTCCCTATTAATATCTTGCATTTCAGTCGATAATTGGTCCCAAAGTTAAGATGTATCTCAGCTTAATGCAAAGATTAAAAGTGTCTTTTATTTCACATATCTTAGGAAAATATTTTGATTAATGATGTGAAATTAATCTTTTAATGAAGTGCCTAGGTGTTATCAGATTACGAAAATACAAGCGCAACTACTATACATTCTTGACCTATCTTTGTGAAATGCAAT
>NW_006768813.1:539265-553575 GCF_000204055.1 Melampsora larici-populina 98AG31
GATGGGATACGAGAATTCATCCCCAAAATCACCCCCCCATGTGTTTGCCCAAATAATTCATTTATCAATTGATTTTTGCGCATTTGTTCAATGAATAATTTTTTTTCACCTGAGGATGGAGTACTTGCAGAGCTGAATATTTGTTATCCAGCACTTTCCATGTGTGTAAAATGATAAATGGGAATGTCATATTTGGGCAACTTCCATACACCTCGGTGATTTCATCAACTTTTTTCAGTTGATCTTTTGAAGTATAATCCACCACAAATTGCAAGTGTGGCATAAAGATGGAGTCATACATACACTATGCCATCATGTTTATCCCACACTTTCCATGTGTGGCAGAAGAAATGAGTGAATCACACATTTTGACCCCTTGAACGCACATATGTGATTTCTTCATGCTATTTAAACATAAAGAGAATGAAGATTTGGTTCTGATGCAGAATGGAGTGCATTTTTGAAATCAGGATGCATGACTTACACTAAGACTTAATTCATGTCCAGGTCTTTCCATGTGTGGCAGAAGGATTGAGTGAATCACATATTTTGATCACTCCAACGCACATATGTGATTTCTTCTTGTTATTTAAACATATCATCTGAAGTATTGGTTCAAATTCAGAAAGGAGTGGATTTTTGAAATCAGGATGCATGACTTACACTATGACTTCACTCATGTCCGGGTCTTTCCTTGTGTGGCAGAAGAATTGAGTGATTCACATATTTTGAACACTCCAACGCACATATGTGATTTCTTCATGTGTTTGAAACATATCATTTGAAGTATTGGTTGTAATTCAGAATGGAGTGCATTTTTGAAATCAGGATGCATGACTTACACTATGACTTCACTCATGTCCGGGTCTTTCCCTGTGTGGCAGAAGAATTGAGTGATTCACATATTTTGAACACTCCAACGCACATATGTGATTTCTTCATGTTATTGAAACATATCTTTTGAAGGTTTTGTGCTAATGCAGAATGGAGTGTGTTTTTGAAATCAGGATGCAAGACTTACACTATGACTTCATTCATATCCGGCACTTTCCATGTGTGGCAGCAGAATTGAGTGATTAACATATTTTCCCCAAATATACGCTTATAGTTTTCCTTGTTTCTTTGAATTATTTTCGCAGTTTTTTTGATGAATATAAATGGATTGCACCAATTAAACCAGGATGTATTACTTACACTATTACATCATACACATGCAATATTTTCCCGGTATAGGGGATGAAAAGGACAAAGCACCTAGTACCACGACATATAATCACACCAGATCACACATGTGTGATTTCATTTCACACATGTGTGATCTCATCACACACATGTGTGAAATGAGATCACACACTATTACATCATAGACATGCAATATTTTCCCGGTATAGGGGATGAAATGGACAAAGGATCGTGTAGCACGACATATAATCACACCTGATCCCACATGTGGGATAAGAGATTACACATGTGTGAAAATGCATTACACATGTGTGAAATGAGATCACACACTATTACATCATAGAAATGCAATATTTTCCATGTATAGGTGATGAAATGGACAAAGGATCTAGTAGCACGACATATAATCACACCTGATGCCACATGTGGGATAATGTAAGGTGTTACATGTAGACTTATGGGTTAGACATATGGACTTAGAGAGGTACCGGATTACTTGTACTCACAAACGCCCTAGCTCCATGAAGATCCTTTCTTCACCGAATAACCTTCGGATGGAGCTAGGTGAGCTTTCATCATTTTCACTTATCATTTCATTTCATTACTCTTTGTTTCTTTTCTTTGTTTCTTGTAGAGTGTGTCTGATGTGTTTCTTGACCGAATAACCTTCGGATGGAGCTAGTTGTCGGATTTTGGAATAGATAGTTGGGTTTTTAGATTAACTTTGGAACCTTGTTCCCGTCAGACCCAACCTTAGTGAAGATCCTTTTCAGGATCTTACACTTTTTTAATCTAAAAACATTCAATCAACCTATTTTATCACGATCAACCCAACGCGATTCCATTTCAATTCCTTAATTCTTTTTTCATTTCGAATCTATCGACATCGTTTGATCGACATCTGTCGTGAGAACCATTACGACAACTGACAACCGACGCTTCATGGGATTCGACTTACCATCGAATTTCCTTAGTGACCCCGAAGAGATCATTAGACGCCAACGCCAAAGACCAGCCACAATTGAGAGCCCAGCCGCACCGACACCTCCTCGATATAATTATCGGCCAGAAGCCCCTACGGACATCCCCGAGAGTAGCTATACGATTTTTGCTAGCACAACACCAGCACCAATCGCCACTTCGACACCAGCTACCAAGCTTCCAGACCCCTCGGACCCTTTGATCACCCCCGACAGCAGAATCGTACGACAATTTTTTAATTCCAGATTAGAAGACGAAACCCCGAGATCGCCTGGTAGTTTCATCTACACGCCACAACCGACTAACACCATGGATCTTGGAAGTGGTAGCAAGGGCAAGGCGCCGGAGGTGGAGGTGGAGGAAGACGCAGACAAGGACGCACTGATCGCTAGATTACAAGCCGAAGTAGCAACACTTCAAGCTGACCGGTCTCGCATCATGGCTTTGGAGGCATCAATGTCAAAATTATTGGCATCACACGACGCCACGGCTCAAGGTAGCGGGGGTTCGAACGTCACGGCAGGCAACACTCACCACTATTCCCAGTTTAACAACGCGGAAACGCCGACGCCTCTGGCACCACGGAATCTCATGAGTGACGCACAAGTCACGCCACAAATGCAAGTACCGCCAAATTCGGTGCACAATTCTGGCGGATCCGCAGCCTTGACACACATCTCAGGTGGACAGACGGATTTACTCTCCGACAACATCGACGAACCACCCGTGACTACTCCAATCGTTAATGTACCCGCTCATACGGCTTCCGCCCCCGCTCCAACAATCAACATACCCATTCATACAGGTTTCATCCCAGAAAGTCAACCAGGGACAGCTCGTCGAGTTTCATTCTTGGCGCAACCTTTGACAACGGCACCAACTGACAAACCAGTCCGCGCAGGGGATATCAAACTTTCCAAAGCACCAAAATTCACCGGTCCTGCTGAAAGCCCTGCAGCCTTGTTCAACTGGCGACGACTTGTTGAGCAGTTCTTCAAACTCAAGCGACTAGACGACGTGCAAGAACGACTTATGATCTTGGGAAGCATTGTTGTCGAGCCGCGGGCTGGAAATTGGTTGAGAAGTATGGAAGCGGAGTTGAGTGAGATGTCATGGAGAGAAATTATGCATGCAATGGCGGTGGAGACATTACCTACGGGTTGGCTGTACGACACTGAGAAAGCAATTAGACAATTGAAGATGAAGGCTCAAGAAGATTTCAAGACTTATGCTAACCGCGCAAGGGATTTGTATAGCTTGATAGAGGTGGAGTCGTCAATCACGGTGAAAGGCTTAGCGGAGTATGTGGTATGGGGCGCACCTGACGTTTTTCAAAGATGGGTGACGGATCGTAAATTACTCAAGGTGGAACGCTTCAAATGGCTTGAATTCATTGCGTCAGCGTCGGAAATCTGGGCTTTACTAGTTGCCAGCAACTTGGTTCCGAAGGTCACCGCGAACCAAGTTCCAGCGTTCAATCAAACCAGCAACGCACGCTCCTACAATCAGCCAAGGACTTCGACCTGGTCCAATGATCGACGCACGGTAGAGGAACGAGCAGATGCAGCATGGCATTATCACCAGTACCTACGACACCTGGGAATTTGCTCAGCGTGCCGAACTAAATGCGGCAATCCTCAATGCCAAGGCCCAATCAAGGGACCTTACATTACCCTACCGCCGTTGAGCGTCTTTGACCCTGGACCACGCCCTGCACGTCGCACTATCAACGCCAACATCAATGCTACGACCTCAGCAAGACCAGCAGGAGCACCTACACAAAAACCTGCTGGACGACCACCTGCGCCATTACCAGTCAGAGCAATTGAACAAATCGAATCACCGTCTGCGACACCTGATCTCTTTGATAAAGAGATTCAACGCTATGAAGAGGCGGATAGGATCTTAATTGCTCATATGGAAGAGGAAACCACAGGGTGCGTAGAAGAGCATTCTCGCACTAAGTCTATCATTCTCTGTCTGGTAGTTAATGGTGTCCCTCTGCGGGCTCTCATTGATTCCGCAGCCGAAGCCAACCTGATGTCGGAGGCAACAGCAAAACGGGCAAGGATACCTCGTAGGAAACTTGTGGCACCCATCGAGGTGAGCCTCGCAATTTCTACTGAGAGTAAACCTCACATCATCACCGAGTTTTGTTTCGCTAACGTCAGTTCGGACGATCCAAAGTTACGTTTTGGGTCAACATTCTTCAAAATCGCACCATTGGGTAATTCATATGATATCATCTTAGGCACCCCCTTCCTTCAAAAATTTCATCTAGACATTTCTCTTCATAACCGTTCCGTCACGCATGTACCCACAAATACTGTTCTACTAGAGGAAAGTGTTAAGAGCGAAATCAAAGATGCAATGACGAAATCAATGGTGGCTTGTGTTATCCAGAACCTCGAAAGAGTTGAAAGTACGCGAGATCTATCCAAACGTGAAGAGCAGGTATTGCGAGAATTTGCGGATTTATTTCCTGACGAGTTACCAGCGGTTGCCGATGATGATGAAGATGACTTCATTCCGCCTGAAGGGCAAAACCCGTCTTCAAAAGTCAGACACAAGATTGTCCTGACGGACCCAAACGTGGTAATTAATGAGAAGCAGTACAATTATCCGCAGAAGTATTTACCTGCGTGGAACAAATTGATTGAACAACATCTGAAAGCAGGAAGAATACGAAAATCAACAAGCCAATACGCGTCACCTTCAATGATTATCCGAAAGAAGGATCCCAATGCACTACCAAGGTGGGTGTGTGACTATAGAACGTTGAACAAGTACACAGTCAAAGATAGAAGTCCACTACCAAACGTGGATGAGGCGGTCAGACTTGTGAGCAGCAGAAAGATTTACTCAATAATAGATCAGATTAATTCATTTTTTCAAACACGAATGCGCGAAGAAGACATACCGCTGACAGCAGTCAAGACCCCGTTTGGGTTATTTGAATGGACAGTCATGGCCATGGGTCTTACAAATGGACCAGCAACACACCAAAGTCGTGTAGAAGAAGCCTTGGGCAATATCATTGGCACATATTGTGTTGTGTACATTGACGACATAGTAGTTTTTTCAAATTCAGTAGAAGAGCATGAGTTACACGTTAGGGAGGTCTTACGACGGCTGAAAGCTGCAAACCTTTACTGTTCACCTGCAAAAAGCAAGCTTTTTCGGACAAAGATCAACTTCTTAGGACATGAAATCAGTAGTGAAGGGGTTTGCCCCGACGATGCTAAAGTCAAAAAGCTAGCAAAGTGGAAGACGCCATCATTGCAAAAGCAACTGCTCAAATTTCTAGGCACGGTGCAGTTTTTGAAAAAATTCATTGACGGGTTATCACATTATGTTGGTACTCTTTCGCCTCTGACAAGTAAAAAAGAAAAAATGACCCATTCCAATGGGGGAAAAAGGAAGACGAAGCATTTGAGAACATCAAGAGAATAATCACTACACTTCCAGTGCTGAAGAAGATGGACTATGAATCTGACGAGCCAATCTGGTTGTTTACAGACGCCAGCGGTCACGGTCTGGGAGCAGCATTATTTCAAGGAAAGAAATGGGACACTTCATCGCCCATAGCATACAAAAGCAGGACAATGACACCAGCTGAACGTAATTACCCGGTCCATGAACAAGAATTGTTGGCTGTTATTAATGCTCTACAAAAGTGGAAGCTGCTACTACTAGGAATGAAAATAAACGTCATGTCAGATCACCACTCCCTCACGCATCTTTTGTCTCAACGGAACATTAGTAGACGACAAGCTAGATGGTTAGAAACACTTTCTCAGTTTGACATTAACTTCAATTACATCAAGGGTGAAGAGAATTCTGTAGCAGACGCGTTATCACGAAGAGATGAGGTAGCCGCACTACAGATGGATTCGACATTGGACGAGACAACGCTTGACATCATTAAGACTGGATACAAAACAGACTCTTTCTGCCAGCGAGTGATCAAAACCTTACCGCTGCGAGAAGGCACCGAATGGCGCGGAGACCTCATGTTCATTGACAACAGATTAGTCATCCCGGAAGTGAGAGGTTTGCGTAAACAACTCATCCAACAAACGCACCTAGCACTGGGACATCTAGGAACACTCAAAACACTCGCGCAATTACGTGCTCAGTTTTTTGGGCCTGACATGGCGAACGACGTCAAATCTTTACTATCAACTTGTGACAGCTGCCAGAGATCAAAAGCCCGCACGACGCTACCATCAGGAAGACTGCAAGCCACAGACATACCACGACTGCCAATGGACGACATCTGCCTTGACTTCATCGGACCCTTTCCAAAGGTCAGAGGTTACGACATGATCCTGTCGTGCACCTGCCGACTTACCGGATTTGTACGAGCTATACCGACACGTCAAACCGACACAGCCGAACAAACAGCTCAACGTCTATTTGCGGCCTGGTTAGCAATCTTCGGCGCCCCAAGAAGCATGATAGGCGACCGAGACAAAGCGTGGACATCGCGCTTTTGGCAGGAGCTCAACCGATTAATGCAGATTAAAGTCAACCTCACCACAGCTTATCATCCACAAGCAGACGGCCGGAGTGAGAAGTCAAACAAGACAATCATACAAATTTTACGACAAATGGTCAACAGTAAGCACGGACGGTGGTTCACTTCGTTACCAGCGGTCGAGTTTGCAATCAACAGCGCTCTGAATGTGGCTACAGGAGTCTCACCTTTTGAATTTGTCTTTGGTAGAAAACCTTGACTATTTCCAGTCTTGGGAAACTTGCAGTCAACCGGATCAGACGTCTCGAAATGGATTGAAGATCGCCAAGCAGCTTGGGCACAGTACCGCGACAAGCTGTGGACCAGTCGAATCAGTCAAGCAGTTCACTACAACAGCCGGCATGGAAGCGGCGAAGTTTTGAATGTGGGAGATTGGGTACTCATAGACAGCAAAGATCGACAGCAGGTGGTAGGCGGGGATGGAAGACCAACATCAAAACTACGGCCCCGCTATGATGGACCATATGAAGTCAAGGAAGTTCTGAATGGCGGCCGCAACTTTCGACTGAAACTTGACGACAACGACAAATCCCACGACGTCTTCCACATATCAAAGCTGAAAAGGTACCGATGGAGGGAGGAGGAGTGCGATACAATGGTGTCAAAGTAAGTTCCTCCCATAAGTATGCACCGCCGGGCAACTACGCCAAACCAAATTGTGTATAAAACATTACCTTGGCCACGCATGTGAGCACCGAACTGGGCGTCTGGCTTGTTTCCTCTCCACGATAGATACGAAGCATGTAAACGAAGATCAAATTACAAGATTAACTTCAAGACTTCAAGATTTTCATTATTTAATTACATCAAGACTTCAAGATTTTCAGTGTTCAATTACATCAAGACTTCAAGATCTTCATCAATCAGTTACTTCAAAGATATTTTTGTTTTTTTTTTCTGTGTGCTTTTCAATTTTTCTTTTTCTTTTCAATTTTTAATTTTCAGGTTGCGAAACATTTTCCATTTTTTAGTTTCTCTTTCTAATTGCACTAGGGACGAGTCATGGTCAATTTTTTTGGGGGCGAGTTATGCCAATTTTTTTTTTCTTTTTGGTTGAATTTTTTATTTTAATTTTTCAAAATTCTTTTTCTTAGGAGGGGAGGGATGTAAGGTGTTACATGTAGACTTATGGGTTAGACATATGGACTTAGAGAGGTACCGGATTACTTGTACTCACAAACGCCCTAGCTCCATGAAGATCCTTTCTTCACCGAATAACCTTCGGATGGAGCTAGGTGAGCTTTCATCATTTTCACTTATCATTTCATTTCATTACTCTTTGTTTCTTTTCTTTGTTTCTTGTAGAGTGTGTCTGATGTGTTTCTTGACCGAATAACCTTTGGATGGAGCTAGTTGTCGGATTTTGGAATAGATAGTTGGGTTTTTAGATTAACTTTGGAACCTTGTTCCCGTCAGAGCCAACCTTAGTGAAGATCCTTTTCAGGATCTTACAGATAAGAGATCACACATGTGTGAAATTGCATCACACATGTGGGATATCTTATCCTCACTTGAGTGATCTCATTTCTCACAAGTGTGATCTCAGATTACACGTGTGTAATCTGATGTCTCACTGGAGGGATCTTATGAGCTACATGCACATGCGTGATAATATGTGTGACCTGTGGGACCACAGGATCACACATGTGGGACCACAGGATCACACATGTGGGATCATATGTCACTCATGGGGAATCTCATGTCACACATGTGTGATACGAGATCACACATGTGTGACCACAGATCACACATGTGTGACCTGTGGTACCCCAAATATGTGACTCTAGTTTTCCTCTTATTCAAAACATTCTAACTAAAATTATGTAATTCTAATTCTCGAAATCATCAAAGTCCTACTCCGTTCCATTCTTCCTCCTCATCTATCTCATTTACAATCTGCGTGTTGATAAAATCTTCATCAAACTCATGCTCATTTTCATTATTTCCATCAACATCCACATCAGATGCGATCTTCTCTAACTTAAAAAGATCTGCATTAATATCATCCAGCCATTGTGATCGACTCCTATCCATTCGAGCAAATCCAAGCTTGAGAGTTTCATGAGGAAGTGTCGAACCTGGCATTTGTACTAACTTGATGTCGTAACCTCTAGCTTTGAAAATGGCTTCGGGGTCTGGGCCATGGGGAAAGCCTTGATCACGTCCTAGTAAAGAAGCTGAGAAAGAAAAGTTCATAAAGCAATGAAGAGAGGATGAATAAAACTTGAACTTACATAGTTTGCTTCTTAAGGTCGCCGCAAGCTTTGACTTCACTACATCACCAGCATCAGCTTTTCTCCCGCATTGTTTATGCTTGACTTTTCCTCCAATGGTTTCCGCAACTGTCTCAGCGACAGAAAGTCCTTGTGCAGTTGCTCCAAACAATGTCGCAAAGTTACATTTTTTATTAACATATGTGGCCATATCTTCATGCGAAGTGTACTCTTTGCACCACCCGCGTGAAGAGGTATCTACTTCGGTTGAAGCATAAGTGCTACATGCTAAGAGATAGTAACTGAATCCCATATTTTTCGATTCGTCTTCAATCTGTTGACGTGTTGATAGATGTGAATATCTGTGAATATCACTAGGTAAGGATGAAATATATGAGGGCTTCACAAACCTGTTTGTGAAGCCGCTCAATACATTTGAGCGACTGCCGGTTAAAATCCGGAAGAGTAGGACCTTGAGATTTACCGGATACCGATTTGCTATACTCTTTAGCTACTTTCGCCTTCCAAACCAGCTCATCATACAAAGCCTCAAACTCAGCACGTTCCCCTGGCTCAAATTCAAAAGCATGAATAGCCTCTTCAACTTCGGCTTCATCATCAGATTCTTCTAGGTCATCATTAACTTTAATAACTGCTTTAGTATAAGTGAGGCCGGAGAGCACATAAAATACCGGGGGGGAAAATACTTCTTGGTGACGTAGTGGCATTGCCGTCCATTTTCCTCCTAGTATACGATTTCGGTTGGCTAAGATACCTTTCTCACCGCCCTTTTTTGGCACTACATTTGAATACATGGATTAATATCTTTTGATCATAAGGAAGATGTGTAGTAATAGAGACTTACTGCGCTCAGGTCGGATCTCATTGCTATACTTCAGGAAGATTTGGTAACCGCTAGGTCTGCGGCGACCTCCAAGCTCTCCTCTTTTTAATAAAAAATGCAAACAAAAACTTCATCAACATCTAACCAAGGAGAAATCGTAGAAGAGAATACGTACAAAGCCTTATCAATAGTAAACATACTAACATTGCCCATGATTGCTAGCAATGACTTTTGTTGTTTGTAAAGTGATTGAATCGCTTTAGCTTCCTTCAATATATCAGGTGGTACCACATTTTGCTTTTGCTTTTGTTGTCGTTCAACCACAGCAATCCGTGGAAGAGGCCATTCATCAATAACTTCCTTATAGTTTGTAACACTCGGTAGGTTATCTATGTCTTCTATTGAAGAGTCGTGCTGGGTGACTTCGGTGGTATTGTTGACAGGGTCACGTGTATTCGTCGCTTCAGGTGAGATTTGTCTGGAAAGTCGGTCTAAAAGTTCATCATCATCGACAGATTGAACGTGTGTTTGACGCCGATTGCGTCTGGTTGAAGATCCACGGGGCTTGAGGTCCACATCGGTGTCTGATGAGTCACTGTCTTTGGATGGTTTGTAGTGGTCATCATCCTCCGTATTTGAGATACGGCGCAAACGCTTGCGCGAAGTTTGATGCAAGTGACTTTTGCCCATTGAACGATTTGGGCTTGCTTGGATCGGTGAAACAGGTTTTCGAAGGGGACGTCGAGTTTTTGGCATATTGATGGTTGGGAAGAAGTGGGCGGACGAAGGCGGTTGTTAAGGAGAGTATTTCAAAATTGTGAAAAAATGGAGAACCATTCCTTGTACAGATACAGCGTACAGGAATTGGGTAATTCTATATGTACAGTACACCATGAATATCCGAGTACACCTTATTTTTCATTGGGAAAAACTTCTCACACTAGTCCAAGCAAGGGGTTCAAAGCACTTTATTGAACCCTTGTTTGATATATGGGGCCAAGATATCTATCCGGTTGAGAACCGGAGATGTCTGTGCGAGCTGCTATGAAATTTAACTTACTCATTTGCCTTGCTCAGCGACTATCAACTTTGACTCCGCATCCACTCGTCGCAACTTTTGAAAATGGGCAAAGGAAAGTCGATTTATTGTCCGCTTGGTCAGAAGAAGAAGAAGAGGCGTGTGGAATCTCCTCGAGGCTCAGCAATCGTTGTTGCTCGAGTTGAAACCAGCCAAGCTCAGTACGTGAAGAACCGGCTTGAAGAACTCGAAGTGGCTCTCCAACAAGCTGGTGCTGGTTCGAATAATCCTACTGGACAAGGTCGAGACGATGCTATAGCTGACCTTTCCCACGGCAACAACCGTGGAAGTGATGAATTACCCCAGATTCATACGGATGAGGATGATGACAATGATAACCACGATTACGAAACTCATGCGGATGCTGCCGTTGTACCAAATGTCAACATTCCATTCACCCAATACGTCAAAGGGTCTTATTATAAAAGCAAGAGATTGAAAGAACATGCAAATTGGAACAAGTCCTTACCTGAAATGTTCATTTCGTATATGACATTATCACAGGTAACCTCACAATGGGGTGATACTTCAAAATGGGATCAAGATTTCAACGAGGAATGTTGCTGCGGTGTTGGTGATCTACGTGCTCGTAAGGTTGATATGGTGGATATCCTGGGTGTGTTTTGCTAAATCAATCGACTTCTTATGTTGAATGAATAAATTGATTGTTATGATGGCAGTACGAAAGCAAGAATTGATTCAATTCTGTAGTTGTACCAAGGATCAAGTTCGTCTTATCAGGCTGGGATACATTGGGGGTGCGCCTGTTCATCCACAAGCAGCTTACTCCATCAGGCTTTTAAGGTTGCATCATGCTCTATGGAAGTATTGCACTGTTCAAACACAAGGTTTTACACTGGGTTTGGACGAATTCCTAGATGCAGAAAGCCCGCTGATATTGGTGGAAAAGACAAAGCAAGTATGTAAATGATATGTTGTCCAACATTTGGTTTCAGGTATACTAAGATCTCTCTCTCGTGAAAGCCACGACTGTGGCGGAAGACATTTTCATCAGCAATCGACGCCTATAGATGGATTCTCCGCAAGGAGAAAGAACTCACAATTTGTGCATTATTTCTCACAGCTTTGGAACAGCTGGCTATGAACTGTCCAAGGTGTTTTGGACCACTTCAAGCAAATGAAGATGTGGACGAGTGTGACTATCATGTCTGCACTGATGGCAACTTTCAACATCGCCGGCATATGGCTGCAAGTCGTGAGTATGAGGAAATAGGGTTGGAGACTCCTCCACTTTTCCTGGATAATAGAAAGGTGGAGGAGTGGGCGGTGCGTGCTGGAAACCAAGGAAGAGATATTGATCCTGCGGTACTTACCTCTCTTATTTTTTTTTCTGCTTTTTGCATTTGTAATGCCAATTCCCACATGTGTGATGCGGATTCCCACATGTGGGAATGCGTGATCTCACATGTGGGAATCCGCATCACACATGTGGGAATGCATATTCCCACATGTGGGATCTGTATTCCCACGTTTGGGTTCTATTCCTACACTGGTGTTGATACACATGTGGGATATCTATTCCCACATCGATGGTAGATATAAGACCACGAAATAGAACCCACATGTGGGATTCTGTTTTCCACATGTGGGATCCTGTTTTCCACATGTGGGATTACGCATTGGAACAATTCAAGAAATATCATGATCTCATCACCACCTTCCTTGGTTTGTTTTGTAGGATCGCTGTACAGCCACTCACACTGCAGCTGCAGATCGTCGAGGAAGCTCTACTTGGAAGGGATGTGACGAAACAGGCTTGATTGGACTTGCTTGTCGACATGATCATGTCCTCAAGTTTGTGAATGTAATTCAGAGTGGAGAGCGGTCAGTTTTCCAGATCCAGTTTCCCCAGATTCTTGCGCAAATATTTCCTGAATGTAGATTGCTTTATTGATTCCATAGCCAGTATTATGTACTAGCACTGCTTGATCAGTTCATGCAAGATGTATCAGAGCCGGGAAAACCTTCAAAAACTGTGGGTGTCTTATATGACATTGGTTGTACGTTAGAGAAAAGTGTAAGAAAGGTAAAGTGAAGTGTTTGATTATCAAATTTCTTATCTCCTCTTTGAATCTAACGAAGAAATGTTGAATATACAGAATAAATATTTTGGAGAGGAACAAGGAGGTGATCTTAGGTTTGCAACCAGTGCATGGCATGCATATGCGCATGAATGGACGTGTCAACTGAAATATAATCCCCGGCTGAACAAGGGATGGGGTTTGACCGACGGGGAAGGAAATGAGAGGATTTGGAGTGATAATGATCCACTGATAGCAGCAAATCGATGTGCCACAAAACAACACCGAGTTGATGCTATAGACTTGAAGTCTACTCACGGAAATGAAGTTCGATGCAGAAATGCAGGTATGTTGATCTGATTCCCATGCTAATATAGAAGCAGTTCAATTGACACGTTTATATTTGGTTCAGCGAGGTCAATAGAGTCCAAAGTCAAGATAGCGGAAGACCGGTTGGAGGTGGCTTCTAAGACTCTTCAAAGATTGCAGGCTCAAGATGAATCTTATACTTTGGAATACTTCTCCTCGCAGTGGGAGCGACAGAAGCGGTGTCAGCTTACTGCAATGGCAGACGATGCTGCTGAGACTCAGGAGCGGATGGAACAATGCCTTCTAGAACTCCTTGAGTTGCAAGAGGAAGTGAAGCATGCTCAGTACGTGATGTTCAATATATTATTCAGGCATTCAATTGTTTGATTGAAAGTTTACTCCATTAAAGTGAGGAGCTCAACAGGCTTCGAAGGAAGCGTAGAAGGAACCGGACAGATGAAGATATTGCTGCCACTCTGACATTACCAGCATCAATTGTGGCGCTTGAGACCGCAATTCTCGATGTTACAGAAGAGTTGGGAAGTGAAGAGTTTAGGCGGCTACGCCAAGCTACTAGTGAGTCCATTTGGATCATTGAGGAAATAATTGCAATCTACTGAATGTCTCTCTCGCTGTGCCAGGTCCAAAAGCTTTAGCTCTGATAGGTGTGCGGCTAGCTAAAATGAAGCTTTATGAAGCCAAAGTAGGAATTGTGGAGGCGCAGAAAAAGTGGGATAAGGAGGTGGAAGGTAGGTCTATTTCACTCTCTATTTCACTCATTCTTACGAAGTCCATTATTTTTTACTGCTTCTTCAATCTTTCCTTCCAGGGACCAAAGCGCAACAGGGGATGAAGAAACTTATGAGCAAGAAACAAATGATGTTTAAGAGGAAATGGACTTCCTACGAATCTCAAGTGACCGCTTACAACTCAATAGCTCCTCGCACCAATATGGCTTGTCCTTTGCTTGATGATGCAAAAAGACTACCTGTAGAAGATATCTTCTGGAATGTAGGGGCGCTTACCCATCCTACAGAGAAGTGGGCGGTAGATGTGGGTACCATTGAGGGTATACAAGCATTCTTGCAGCAGCGGAGTTGTGTGGAAGAGCTTCAAAGGAC
>NW_006768813.1:553979-555564 GCF_000204055.1 Melampsora larici-populina 98AG31
AGAGGTCAGTCAATGTGGGAGGGTATTGTCAAAGCTAAACATATACAGTCCACGCCTTTGGATGAATTGGAAGAATTTGAGCAAGAGATGCTGCTTCGTGAGGATGAAATTGGTCAGCTGAATGGAAGGGTGGATCAACTGTTCATACTGGATGATGATGATGATGAGGAAGATGATTGGGGTTTAAGCTGAGAAAATATGTATAAGTTGACCCTTATCTTTTGACTTTTGATGTGTAATATCACGCCCCACATGAGTGATCTGATGTCCCACATGAGTGATCTGATGTCCCACATGAGTGATCTGATGTCCCACATGAGTGATCTTGTGTCCCACATGAGTGATCTGATGTCCCACATGAGTGACCTGATGTCCCACATGAGGGATCTCATGTCCCACATGAGGGATCTGATGTCCCACATGAGTGATCTCATGTCCCACATGAGGGATCTCGTGTCCCACATGAGTGATCTCATGTCCCACATGAGGGATCTCATGTCTCACATGAGGGATCTCATCTCCCACATGAGGGATCTCATCTCCCACATGAGGGATCTCATCTCCCACATGAGGGATCTCATCTCCCACATGAGTGATTGTATGTCCCACATGAGGGATCTCATGTCCCACATGAGGGATCTCATCTCCCACATGAGTGATTGTATGTCCCACATGAGAAATATAGAGTCCCACATGAGAAATATAGAGTCCTACATGTGGGATCTTCCGTCCCACTTAGGAAATACAAAGTCCCACATCATTGACCTTGCTTCCCACATGTGGAATATTAAGTTCCACATGAGAAAGCAAAATCCCACATAAGTGACCTTGCGTCCCACATGTAAGACTTGCGCGCCAGGTGGGAATTAGGAACTCCCACATGAGTGGTGTTATGTGCCGCATGGGAAATACAAAGTCCCACATGGGGAAAATTATGTCCCACATGGGAAATACAAAGTCCCACAGAAGGGACCTTGCGTCCCACAAGTGTGATATGAGGTCTCACATAAGTGACCTGGCGTCCCACATGTGTAATCATACGTTCCACATGTGTGACCTGGCGTTCCACATGAGTGACCTTGCGTCCCACATGAGGTATCTCAAATTCAAGGTCCACATGAGAACTCTGGAGTCTCACATGTGGGAGTTTGAATCCCTAATTTGGGACGCCAATCCCACATGAGGGATCCAATTTACCAAGTATGCAATCTCATGTTCCACATGAGGGAGCTTATGTCCCACATGTGGGACTCTGGTCCCACATGATAATCTCAAGTCACACAGGGATGGAGTTGCAGGTCTTTGATGGGTTATAAGACGTTTATATGTCCTTTACTCAGCTAAATCAATGTTTTTTTCTTTGTGAATATGGTGCAGAAGAGGTGTTAGAGCAGTGTTTTGGTGTTCCTGAGGGTGTTAAAGTTGAAAATTTTCTTCAGCGGCCGACGCGGCAGGCGCGTCGGCGTGTCGAAAGGGAGGTCTTCGGCTTATCGCCGATGAGAATGATACATTTTCCTTTGGCTAGTGTCCGAAGTGTCGGGTAGGCACAGGGTAACTACACCATCAACCGAGACAAATGGTTTCC
>NW_006768813.1:555985-558695 GCF_000204055.1 Melampsora larici-populina 98AG31
TGAATACAAAACAAGCGTAGGTAAGTGGTCTAACCGCTATTCACCAAATAAAACACGCTGACTCTTGTGAATTTCCCTAGCTCAATGCACGGACAAATTCTACAAATCAAAGGTTTCCCTCGAATGTCTTTTGGGAGAACTGCTTTATCCAGCTAGTGAGTAAAATATTCACTTCGTGAATATTACTAGGCTGACATCGAGTAACTCTGTACAGTTATTCAATCACCAATTAAAGAACTCCAAAAAATTAACCTCAAACATCCAACCTTTCCCTAGCTTCGCACACATCAAATAATCTTTTAATTTACCATCATACGGTCTAATTTTAATAGCGGGTGGTCAGGGTCGGAGGTTTTAGGAGTCATGGGTCATTTTTTCTTTTCCATCAGTCAGAAGTGAAAAAATAGAAATCAGGTCTCAGGACCGTGAGGCGTTTAATCCATTCAAGTCATTTCATCTCAACGAAAAAACCCACTTGAGCCAAAAACATTCCTGGGAGTTGGAACTCGTTTTGACAAACGGGAATGGTAGCAGGTGAGGAAAGGTTTAGTTACAGATGAGAAATGACATCAGAATGAAGATGGAAAGACCTACGTTAAGCTATCTAATAAGAGAAGAGTGGAAATCGAATCTCATAGAAGGGTAGTCATTCGTGAAGTATTGGAGAGCGCAGTGGTTCTTTCCAGATTTTCCTCAATTGATTTTTGTTATCTTTTTACTATCATCCAAATCCATTATCAACAAAAAATTTAAGAGTGTATCTAATATTGTTACAAAATTTTGTTGTTATATATTGTTTTCTCACAAAAAGTACAAAAATTTTAATTACCCACCATCCCTCCCAATAGGCTTACTCATATTAAGTTGTATATCTATAGTCATGTATCCGCCCCTTAGGGTCGGAGGTTTTAGGAGTCATGGGTCATTTTTTCTTTTCCATCAGTCAGAAGTGAAAAAATAGAAATCAGGTCTCAGGACCGTGAGGTGTTTAATCCATTCAAGTCATTTCATCTCAACGAAAAAACCCACTTGAGCCAAAAACATTCCCTGAAGTGGATTAAGATCAGACTCGGTCTTACTGATGGAAGACACGGGATGATCAAAAGAAAAACAATCTACGGAAGATTGTAGCACAACGAAAGGTTGAGTTTGATTAACATAAGAGAACATAAACAACTAGAACATTTTAACTAACACCTGAAGTGGATTAAGATCAGACTCGGTCTTACTGATGGAAGACACGGGATGATTGAAAGAAAAACAATCTAAGGAAGATTGTAGCACAACGAAAGGTTGAGTTCGATAGGGAAGAAGAAAAACAATAAGGGGGCTCAAGTCAAAATATTTACGGCCCTTTCTTAAAAATTGGGGGAAGTTTTTTACGGTACCGTGCTGTAAAAACTTCTCCCAATTTGTAAAAAAGGACCAAAAAAAAATCTTTTGGATCTCCTTCTGAGCAGTAAATTTACGCAAATTTTCTGCTTAAAAAAATTTGGGATGTCGTATAACATTTCCCAATTTCATAAAATTTTGCGTAGATTTTATGAAATTGGGAAATGTTTTTTACGATAAGAGTAGTATAAAAATTTGAATTGAGCCCCCCTAATAGGGCAGTTCAAGTTTGAGTTTTTAAGGCAGTTTTACGTTTTACAACATGATTGTTGTCCTTAAAAAAACTTTTATTTTGAGACCTCCAAGCCACCTTGAGAGGTGGCTCGCAGATTTATAAATTATAAGATGACTTATAATTTTATACGTCTTCTGGCTCAAACGCAAAAAAACCGGTGAGAGCCGGTGGTAAGAGGACAGAGGTGCAAAAAAAAAGAAAACCACTGTACCTTAGGTTTCACCGCATGTCACCGGCTTTTACCCTCTTTTACCCGCTTGATCACCTGCTTTCACCTGCTTTCACCCTCTTTCACCCTCTTTCACCCTCTCACCCATCACCCTTTTCCCTCCATCATCCATCTCATCCTCAAGTTCTCACCTGCTCAATCACCAATTTCTCATTGGTCTCACCCATCACTTGACTAGCTACTTACTTTTCATTTGGAACTCTTATCCTCATCAACTTCATTTGACTCTCTCTCTCCTTAGTTTTCAAGTTGATCCAATTTGATTCATCATAGATCTCATCCGAAAAATCAATTCAAATCCAAGCTCTTATCTTTTTTTAATTTCATTTGACTCTTATCCAAGCTCTTATCTGGTTTGATTTCATTTGACTCAAATCATCCAAAATTTCAATTCAAATCCAAGCTCTTATCTCTTTTGATTTCATTTGACTCTTATCTCAATTCAACTCTTATCTCTTTTGATTTCATTCAACTCTTCTTTGAATTCATTGAATTGAATCAACCTCAAGCTTTTATTCTCATCGATTGATTGGACTGTCTCCCTACTTTTCAAATTCATTCTCAGGAATCCAAATCTATCTGATTTAAATCAATCAAATCAACCTCAAGCTTTTATTATCATTGATTGATTGGCACAGTGACATTTTACTACTCACTGGCAGGCCAGTGAGTACGTCCAGCTCAATTCAATCTCAAAACAATCTCAAAACAATCTCAAAACAATCTCAAAACAATCTCAAAACAATCTCAAAACAATCTCAAAACAATCTCAAAACAATCTCAAAACAATCTCAAAATAATCTCAATGTTTGGCCTAGAGGGGCAGACTAACAATCTTCCAACATGAAGACTTG
>NW_006768813.1:558795-700049 GCF_000204055.1 Melampsora larici-populina 98AG31
ATGAGTGATTTCCAGGTAAGCCACAACCAAATATCCTTCTGAGCCCCTTCCAAAGATTCTACAAGCAAAACATAAGTTGACAGATATTGAGAATATTACTCATTGACCAAATCAAGAGCTCCTTGAGCAACACCTTCGACCAAAGGGATCACAGTGAATCAATAAATGTTTAAAGGGTTACAAAAGCCTTTTGGGTTATCAGTCCCCAACTCTTTCAACTACCAAGGACAAGCGACATGATGAATCTGGGACAGGTTGAAGCAGGTTTTGGACCTGAGGATTGCCACACCAAAGCTGTCTGTTGATTGAATTACAAAGAAGCATGAGTTAATAAATCCAATGTCTCTCTTTTAACCAAGTTTGACTAATGTGCTATCATGTTATTGGCTTGTTGACTGAGGTGATTCAGTTGAGTCACAAGACCTGACATTCAGTCAGATCTTGTGACTCAACTCAACCACCTAAGTCAACAAGGGTCAATAATTTTGATCGCACATTGGTTCAACTAATTGAATTACAAAGAAGATTGGATTGACTATATACACATACACCCATCTGGTGAAGATAATGTTGAGATATTCTAGCAAGCAATATCACTCTAAAACTAAACTACCACAATGTCTAGACTTCCACATAGTCTAGAGGGAGAGACTTGACTTGATGGTTGACTAATAATCATGATTTTGGTCAGTGTAGAGATCAAATCCAGCCTGATGGTATGTGAAGGAGATGATGTTTGAGTGCACAGATCTGGATGGTTATCCAGAGGAATGGCAACAGTGATGAGAGACTGAAGGAGAACAGTGATGAGAGACTGAACACACAGTGCAATCTCAGAAACCTCAGCTTCTTGACTTTTCATACCAAGCTGCTCTTCCAACATGTAACATGTAGCATACACATGATGTAACATGGAACTGTAAGGATCACTCCAAGGCTGTTACATGTCAATACTGAGGGTTAGGGTTATCTAAACCGCTCAGTCCTCATATTAACCAAGAAACAAGTGGTGCTGTTTCTATTTATCACAAGTAATTGAACAAAATACAAATGTCAAATTGATGAATATTGGTCTTCATGGGACAGAGCTCTGAGTGGTGAGGCTTCCTCTGTGTTCACGATGGATCATGAACCCTTGAAAGCTGTTCTGGAGCAGCTTTCAAAATGTTCAAAAACAATAGTCTCAACTGTAAAATGGCTTTTGAAAAAAGGGGCCCAATAGAGCAGAAGAAAAAATGCATGACTTCTTTCGCAAAAGTCTAAAATAGAGATTTCCAGAAAAAACAATTTCTGCTGCTTTTTGTACTATACCCATTGGGGTGTTGGAGATGCAGTTCCACATAATCATATTCCATCCTGGATACTAGGTACATCATGGTCACTTCAGGCAACTACACGTAACTTATATTTCTAAGTGGGAAGAATCAATTCACAACAATCTAGCAATAGCCTGCAGTGCATCATCAAGACGTGTATGGTTGTTTGTAACCCCCAATCTCAATTTTTCCAGGTCACCACATTCCCTCAAAAACCCACTATCATAGCAGTTTGCTGGAAGATTACCACATACTTTGGCCAAAGGATTGATCTTGTTGCCCGCTTCACGTCGAGTATCAAATCTCCTAGCTGCTTCAGTCCTCAACTTCACGGTGGCTTGATGATTGTATGAAAGTACATCTATCTTATGAAGCCACTCTCCATACTTGGCACTGCGCCATTCAGGCTGAATTGAGCGCTGTTGACCAAGAGAATCATCCTCAGTATCAGAGCAACATGCTGCTTCTGGCAGGAGATCTATAAAGTCTTTGAGGAATCGTTTGACAGTAGATTTACGGTATATAAAGAGCTGTAGACTGTTTCAGTATGGCCACCACAACTTGATACGTTGCCAAAAGGACCAGGAAACTTACATCTCGTCGCTTCCTACTGCGCTCCCGCTGTGCAATCTTTTCCGGAGAGGCAAACTCATTCTTCCAGTCTTCAATTCGCCCAATCACCCATCGAGTAACAATACCAATATAGATAACTTCCTTCTCCCATTCGACATCCAGTCCAAACTTTTGAAAAGCAGATGCCCTCCTGGCAAACATCCAATGCTTTACGGTGAATAAAATCATCACTTGATTCCATGCAGCGTCTTCACCTCCCTGAGCTTCCCAACCAAAAGTAAAAGGTCCTTCAATTTGGTGGTTGGCCATATCAGTGTGCAGAAGAGCCTTGAAAACACTCCAGTCCAATGGATTTGGGTGATTGTCGGAGCTGTAGTTGACAAAGACGGAGGTGTCGGACAGGATGCCTTCCTGTGTTAGAGGTGTGAGTGACATCAGCTGTTCATCAGTTGGCGGGTTGGGGAAATGTGGGTGATTCCTTGTGTGGCCAAGCAGGTAACGTGTGAACTCGGCAAAAGATTTACAGGTGGGGGAGTTTGACTTTGGAAGTATCTTGGCGAATGAGCGGTTTTTGGCCTTGCGACCTTTTGGTGCGGCACCATTGGGCCAAGCTGGGGCAGAGTTTTGTGATGTGGACGCTGAGTAGAATGGAATCATGTCAATTTAAGTGGTTGAGGAGATGAGGAATGGGGAAATTTATACCCATGGTTCTAAATCGATAATCACAGTTGTGAACTTATTTCTGTCAAAACTCTGATTGACTAATTGAGAGTGGTAACCTTCAAAATCCCAAAGTATGTTGAGAGCTAGTTGAGTGAAATGTGGTCAAGGTTGAGGTTGAGTTATGTGAACTGTGGCAGACTGGATTCTCCGCAAAGTAACTCCTTAAAAGGGAAACTTCCATGTATGGCTGTCACAGATGGTGACAGCCATACTTTTCACAACATATGGCTGTCACAGATTGTAAAATCGGATTTGCACAACACAAGTGGCACAAGGAACTGATACTCAAAAATAAAATTGGGGAAACTATCCTAATTTCAATGGTAACAAAAACGACAAATCATACAAGATAAGAGCAGCTGTTCAGGAGGAAGAAAACACCATGGAGTTGCTTTTCCCAAGCTTTGTCTTCAAAATATCAATGGCCGACTTAAGATCAACTGTGGTGTCTGACAACTCCAAACTGTCAATTGTAATCTCATCTATCCCTTCAGTGAGTATTTCTGGCTTGATGAGGCATCTGGGAAGAGTCTTGGGAGGAAGTTGATCTTCCGGATCAGGAACGTTTGGCGAATATTCTCCTCTGGACTGGAAAAATTCTTTCAGTCGATCCTTTTGTTTTTTGGTGCTCTCCCTTTTGGGAGCTGCATCATCAGCCAGTTTGATCAATTCATCAAGCTGGGGGGTCCGCCAGTTGAGCTTGACCTTCCAAAACTTCCCAGGCTTCTCTGGGTCCATTTCGGTCTCAGAATGAACCTCTTGAGAGTTTAGCAGGACTTTGAGTGGACCGGTGAAGTGACGAAAGTAGGGCTCTACTGCTGCAGCCCGTTTTTCACAGAGCTGCACATGCACATGTCAGTATGGGTGCTTTATGAGAGTGGCAACAGTGAAAGGGGATATAATAGTTACCTTCTTCCTAATGGCTTTCAAAGCGGTTTTCTCCCTCTCCGTAAGTTTTTGTCGGACAAGCTTGTCACTTCCTCCTTCCGTAGACACCAACTTCCTTTCCTTTGCCTCATCTCGGAAGACTCTGCGCTTATTCGAGACCCAGCGTGAAAGTATTTCTCTAGTTTCAAGGGGAATATTAAGGCTGCTGTCGATTGGGAATCCGGAAGGTACACCTCGAGCATTGTAACAATCTAACCAGCTAGTAATTAAGTTGTCTAACATAGCCATGTTCCAAGGAGTTTTAGGAGGACTTGTCCATTGGAAAGTGATGCGAGAGAAGCCACAGCCAGCAAATTTAGCTTCAGCACATCCTAAGCGAGTGGCATTGTAGGTGGTGATTGAGGCAGTAGCATGGGCTACTCGGGAGATAAATTTAGGAGGGGGAAAAGCTTGGTTAAACATGAGAACAGCTTCTTTTGACACCATAATCCTCATTTGATGCTTGACAGATTCATTTGCTGAGGGGTTATTTTTGAAGCGCTTGTCCATCTTTTGTTGAATGTTGACATCTAGATATTTCGTCCTTGTGTCAGAATAGTTGGCCCACTGTTCAACCTCTTCAGGAGTTGGTTCGTCAGGAAGGTGGCGTGCAAGGAGGACAGCAGCAGAGATGTTGGGAGATGTCCGGGTGCTGGATTGACGAGGAAGACCAAGTAAAGCCCTAGCCCACTCTTGAACAGCAGAGGTCATGCCTACAAGCTTGACACTATCTCTGGGCTCTTTTCGGGCACGCATTTCCTCAGCATCAGTTTTGCGCTGTTGTTGTCTACGCTTGGCTTCCCTCTCCTTGGCAATCTGAACAGCAACAGCTTGCTCAAAATTAAGTCCAGGCTCTTCCTCTGGATGATCTATGAGGGTGGATGTGATTGCAAGAGATATGTCAGTTTAATCCTCAGTCTTACATGAAATGGAGACTTGTCTGGACTGACTATCAAGTTGATCCATGATAGGATCCCTTTCAGGCACTGCAGGCCCACTGTTGGTCCCCCCACTGTTGGTACCTGGATCAGCTGGATGACATGGATGGAATTAGTTAATGCACAAGGTTGATATGCTGGGTTATGATGCATGAAGATACCTGAGGATCCTTCCATTGCTTTGCGTTTGGGAATTTTGGCAAGATTTCGTGAAAATACGTATTCAAGTTGGATAATCAGACTCAGAAATTGAAATTGTGAAGATGAGGAGTTATTGATCCAATTTGAGTTGAGAAAGTGAATAGCAGAAAGTGAAATTCAGATGGAAAAGTTGAATGTTGATGGTTGGGAGAAGGGTTGAATTGCAGCAACCATTAACTGGTTTTGTTGAGGGTTGAAATTGATCCCTTTGTCTTGCAAATTGTTTGGGAAAATCCAAGTGGGTCTCATTTGGATTCGCCCAAATAGCCTAGAGTGGCAAAAAACTGGAGGAGGCCAGTGTGTTGCTCATGGTAGCACTGGCTGCATGTAGGCCTGGTAGGGAAAAATTTCATAGGCTGGTATTCTTGAATGAAATTCAATAGATTCCACTCAACACCTGAGTATGAAGGAAGTGAAATTGGATCCAGGACAACAAAACAATTGCTACATTCTGATCAAGGAAACAAAATTTGAGCTGCTGAATAAAATTGAGAAACAAATCTATTCTTTGATGGGGGATCACCTATCCAATTCTATCCGTGTTGCTCCTAATTTCATTCAGCTTTGCTAATTTAACGGTTCAGAAAGATTGATGTTGCCAAAAAACACTGCAAATTTGCATATAATGTATATGGGCCTAATTTTTCCCTAGCCCTGACCATGTTATAAAGAAATGAAGTTCGCTCAATTGGCCTCTGTACCAAGTTCCATGTTGCAATTGGAATTGCTTTCAAAGCACAGGGGGCATAAAAAATTGAAGACATTTAGTAAAAATTCACCCATAATATTACCAGACAAATGAAGACTTACATTCAAATCCATTGGATGATTTGACTGATGCACCAAAGGAGCATCAATAGGTAAAAAGGAATTCTCTAGCTTCCTTTACCACTTCCTTAAAATGTTGGGTCATTTCAATCAACATGAGAATGCTGGTGGGTTCAACTTGGCCTTCAACCTCGTCCACAAGCTGGATGAGCTGAATTCTGCGCTCCCACAGATCTTGGGCTAATCGAATTTTTTGTGCATATGCGTAAAGAATAGAGTTCCTTTCAATATGTCTTTGAAGTAGTTCCGCTTGACTCTTGTTCATTGCAATAAATTGTGATGTGCTGGAGATATTGGATTAAATATGCTTTGATTAATCAATAAAAATGGCTTCAAGTGGATTTAATATAACTCCAGAGTTGATTTGAGAAGTTTGGATTGAAGGAAATTGGAGACTGACTGGAGGTGGACATAGCAAATATATATAAGTATATATATACACCAGAATGACTTGCTCAATGGTGATCTCATTGAGCAAGTCATATCCGTATCTTCTGATGTCAAGTCATGGTGGTATCATGACTCAAGTGATCCCTTATGATTTGGTGAATATTGCTCACCCGAGAAAAAGCAGAGGCCGGGAAGAATATGAGACGTAAGGATGCTTCAGAATACAATACTGTGATATTGAACGGAGGGGGGATATACTGAAATCATGTGAGAGAAGATAACCATCAATCTGGGGAGGGATAAAAAGCAAAATTAGTATGGTTCTGTCTTATGTTGGTTGGTGCAAAGGCATAGTAGTGGAAGCTACTGTACGCTGCATTTATGTATGAGATTTCGAATTTACAAATCTTGGATTTGCCTGGCGTGAATATTGTTGGGAATGATAATTCCTGATCAGGAATTCCCTGATCAGGAATTTATCAAGGGGCCAAGTCGCGACTTGGCAAAGGGCTGCCAGGTCACGACTTGGCGCCCCGGTTGGATAAAATTTATCCAGATTTGACCTAACGGGGCCACCAAGTCGCGACTTGGCGGCCCCGGGTGGCTAATTCCCAGTGAACGGGGTCGCCAAGTCGTGACTTGGCGCCCCTCAGTGCTGCGGAGCCTTGCCGCGGCGGTACCGGGATACAGCACCGGGCCGCGATCGGGCCGGAGCCAAGTACACCTTTTGCACCTGGCTAATTCTGAATTTAGCCGTCGATCACTTTGAACCACCACGTCGATCACTACGTCGATCACTTTGAACCACTCGACGATCATTCCATTCCGAATCTCCCAGAACGTCAAACTTCCCCATTATACCCTTCGAATCAATCTCACGGACTATTGATTCGAATCCAATTGAATCGAACCCCCAAAAGGATCCACTCTGATCTGTTTTGGTTCCGGTATATCACATTCGATATCAAACTTCGGACTCTCGGATTCGTTTCTCAACTTCAAGTTCATATTTCAATAATCAATTCATATTAGTGTTTATCAATAATCAATTTATACTATTCTATATCCAGTATACCTGGAGGCTTTTTCGAATTGTTACAGAATTGCCGAATTCACACCGTTGGCTCTCACCTGTCTCACCTCAAAAATTTCAAATTTAATATCATATCTCAGTTTAAGTCAATTACTAGTCCACCGGTGCTCCGGTCATATCAACTTGGGCTATCAGCATCACGTGGCTGGGGTTTTAGTTCAGTTGTTCAGGGTTTTTAGTTTGGTCGTACAGGTGAGTTCTCAAGTTATCTGCTCGGTGTTTCATGTACTGAATTGACGCGGGCTGTTGTTTTGCAGTATGACGAGCACAACAAGTCAGCGTCCGCAACATGGTGGGAAGCGGATTGGAACTTTTCAACCGCCCAAGAATGACGACGACAACGCCTCCTCCTCGTCTGTATCTTCCGAGGAGGAGGAGGAAGAGGAGGAGGTCGAAGAGGAGGAGGAAGCCGCGGAGGAACTTACGAGCCAAGGTGGCGGTAATGATAGTCAGACAGCGCCGATCGAAGAAAAAAAACGTAAGTCTTCACATCGCATGGCCCTATCTATCCTCGTAACTATCTCTTTATCTATACTAATTCCGTACGTTCCTAGCCATCCTCACCAGTACCCAAGCAACCCTATTGAACGGGATCACGTATTACTTGGACCTCAAATCGTTTCTCGAAACAATTATTGCGCAGCGGGATATGATCGCCACCTCATTGGAACAAAAGGTCCCCATTGACATATTTGAGTCCCTAAGGGAGACTGGACTGCGCTTGGAAGCGGTAATTGACAGTAAGTTTTTTTTTATTTTTTTTTATTTTAAATTCCTGACGCCAAGTCACGACTTGGCGGCCCCGTCTAGTGCTGTTCCGGGGTGTACCCGGAACTTAACAATAGACGGGGCCTTTCCTTATTTCGTATTAACACATTTCCTTGGCTGGGGTAGGTATCAATAATGGGACCTTCCGGAACAAGAAGAGTTCCTTGGTCCAAGTCCTTGGAGTGCCGATGGAAGGTGATCCTCTGGAGGAACAACCCCCCCCGCAGCCGCTCTTCCGACCGGATCCTGAGGACGCCGAAGCTTCCCAATCTAAGGACGACGATGATGACGCCGAAGGGGATACTCACGGTGACCTTTCAGAAGCAGCAGACGACTACGAGCCACCGCCAAAACGACGATCTTCTCGCCGCCTGAGCACCAACCTCGCGGCCAGAAATCCTACTCCAACCAAAGCTGGATGCCCTTCAACAAGGGGATCCAACAGTGCTCCGAAGAAACCACCTTCGAAACCGCCCACCACGACAACTTCCCAGGCTGGTAAGTTCCCTAAGTCGACCGCCAGCCTGGATGTGTCATCCCAATCCCGCGTCAATCCGTCTCGGATTGCCAAACAGGCGGCTATCCAAAGGACTGCCGACGCGTCTCCCTCACTCGAAAAAACTCAGCGTGGCAAGAAGAGACGGCGTCAGTCCAAACCTAGCGAGCCAGAGACTCAACTTCCCCCACCTCCTCCTCCACCCAAAAACCCCGAACTGGAACGTGCCGACGCGTCCATCCGCCAAGCCGGAAATCAGATCCTCGATGTCGCACAGAGACCATCCTGGTACCCTCCAATGATTTCCAACGACTCAGATGTATTCTATGCCTTCTTTACGACCCCTTTTAAGTTGCCATCGAATTGCACTCCCCATCTGCCGCTTTCTCATTTTCTCAAAGCTCACTGGGACACAACACTACACCAATCGATGTTATCACAAAACTTGCGAAGAGGGCACGAGGCCTATCACTTAATGTTCACTTGGCTTCGTGCTGTCAGGAACGTCCCAGGCTGGAGCCCAAGTGACACGCTGGACTTGCACGATCGACTTAACCCCCTCCTTGCTGCCTTGAAGAGAGGTGAGAGGCACATGGGGCAATCGGGACCTCCGCCGGGCATACCAGGGAGCAATACGACAATGGGACCACCTCTCAATCCACCTATACCCGAAAACTCCCCAAACCCCCCCTCAGGTCCTGCGCCGCACGAGCTGAACGGTCTCGATGACCAAGGTCATCCCACGCCACAGCCTTCGCACGACGGCGAACCATTGGTTGACGAACCGCTTGAGCTACCGGACGAAATCGCCAAAGAAATCAGCAAAATTGAGGCGCTGTTGAAACTTCCTACGCACATACCCGTTGGTCGTCCGACGGACGAGTTCGCCGAGTTTTTCGATCACCCCCTGTGGCTTCGCTCCGCTGAAGACGAGGATGGACCCTGGAAAGTGTTCATTGACACGATGGACCTTCACCTCGGGAAGGCCAAGGTTCCCAGAAGATTTCGCAGAGGAGAGCATGGATTTGAAGGTTTATTCCGGCAATGGGTCACCTCCTCCCGAGCCACGGATTTTTGGAACATTCCCTCCTCTGACCTCATCCTGATGACCAAACTAGGAACCATCCTCAAACACGTCGAGGAACAGCAGATCCAACCACCTCCCGAGGCTCCACAGGTCCCTAAGCCTCCCACGCCTACCACTACAGCTGACCCCATGCCATCCCCTGCTCCCCAACACGCCACACCCACTCAGCCTTCATCGATTTCCACGGGCCCTCTTCAGGCCAGCCCACCCCATCTTCCATCTGCCCGGTGTGCGTCGAAAGGAGGTAGTGTTCCACTTGAACTGGCCGCCCACATCTCACGAGGTGACACTGAGACCGAACCCCACGAGGACACCACAACTACGGCCTCGCCATCAGATATCCGTCAGGTAACCCAGGGGTGCACTGACCCTAACCTCAACAACCTGGCTCCTACAGTTCCCTCGGTCACCAACCCAACCGATCCGGGAACTCCTCTTCCCTCGCTAGCCCAGCCAGCTCCTGACAAGGACACTGAGCCACCTGTTCCCTCACCCAGCGAAGCTCCTTCGGCAGTTTTGATAAATCCGCCAGAGGGTGTTCCAGACGGCGGTGTCTTGATCCCAGTTAGTCCGGACGTTAGGCAGGTACCACCCAAGCCATCCATTTGGGCTGTCAGTGACCCCGCGGCTTTCAAGTTCACCCAGGCTACGCTCGACAACAAACACATTGACAACCGCGACGTGCCTGACATATATCAGGCGTTACTTCAATTGTTGTCTTTGAGGTCGCAAGGTACCGACGATGCGGCGTTGCAAGGTCCCGCTCCTCCTGCTCCTCCCTTCAAGATCTTGCCTAAGAGCAAACTTCGGGTCCATATGTGGCTCGACAAGGAACCTAGTAAGTACTTTTTCCTCTTTTCACTTTGTCCTTGCTAACAGACTTCAAATTTGTTCAGACCTTCGCCTCTTTCAATGTGCGTCCGAGGCTCCGTGGCACAGAACCGATGTCTTTCACCTCCACGACGCTGCCCTCACTAGAAAGCCCTCCCCTGGTGAAACTGCTCAAACGCAGTACGTCCGCGAGATTCTGGGAATCTTCTCCCACAGCTCAACACATAAGATCGATCAAGGTGTCCAACATGTATTGGCAGCTGTGGCGTACTGCAAGATGGAGAATGTTGAGATTCAATTGCCTCCCCCCGCGACTCTTGATTCGTGTACCAACACCAAAATAGCTAACGGACTCAAGGCTGCACATCATTACCATCAACTACAAATGTGCACAGGTGATGCGGTGGTGCGGGAATGTGTTATTGCCATGTGGGAGCTAGTGACTAAAATTTATGGCATGTTTGAGGCTATTGCAAGCCTGAGGGCTCGATTCCGGCATGTCGAAGATTTGCTCCGAGCACCTCAACAGGATCACAACAAACTCGATGAGGACTATGAAAAGCTCACCAAGTCTGTTGGTGTTGGCCAGATCCCGACGGTCCCTTTCGGACTCCTGGTTGCCTTTCTCACTTCAGGCGTCAAGGGCCTATTAATATTCCCCCACGATCCGAAACGCTTCGGACTCCCCAAACTTGCACACTTTCTAGTGCTAGTAAGCCGTCTTCAACAGGACCGACCTATTGAAGAACCTTTCTGGAAACATACCCAGGCTCTATTACTTGGTCTCATTAGGGAGACTTTTTTTCCAGGAGGATTCAATTCGGGAAATGCTTTACAGGATGAGTCATCAAGTC
This sequence comes from Melampsora larici-populina 98AG31, assembly GCF_000204055.1. NCBI lineage: Eukaryota > Fungi > Basidiomycota > Pucciniomycetes > Pucciniales > Melampsoraceae > Melampsora > Melampsora laricis-populina. The sequence continues at coordinate 569,821 of NW_006768813.1, forward strand.
AAGACGAATGGCATCCAACGGAGTGCTCAAAAATCCGCCTTGCTCAAGCTATTCAAAGAGACTTAGCTGCCTTTTGTGACATCCGGCCTGAACTTACTGGTTCTCCTTATCCTGACAATCCGTATGACTTACCTTTCCATCCTGTCTCAACAAGTAATCAAACAATGGTGCCTCAACAAGGTCTTGAATAGGTTTTTTTATATATATTTTGCTTGTGCTCCTCAAATTTTGTTTACTTTGAAGAATCTGTAGCTAAACCTTGTATGTCAGGTATCTGTCATCTGCTACCCAGAGCTGTAACTTGAAAGTGATCTTGTATAACCAACTTTTAGTTGAATTTGGGCAACACAGTGCCACTGGAGAAATGTGTAACATACAAGTGACCAATCCATTGGTCCCGTGTTCAGAAGTGCATTTGCACACAGCATCAAAATCCCGACATCTATGTGTCTAGGTGCAAACATTTGCACACTGGAACTTTTGGGGTTAGGTTAATGACCGCAAACCCTTAACCCCACTTACACAACATTGATGTGCTGTGTAAAGACATGTAATATGTATTCTCTCAACCACTCTGATTTTCACTCTGACTATCACGTAGTTTTCACTACACCCAACTCACAGAGCCGCCCATTATTTTTTTCCCACACTATGCCCCTCACATTGGGATCCCATGCTACTGCTCTAGGGCCTCTACATATTCTGTGTGCATGTACCCAGCTTGGATGTTCACAAAAGATGATTGAGTACATGGGCAATGTCCACCAAGGCAGATTGTTCAGTCGAACCAGATATCCAAATCACCTCGCTGAAATCACCAGACTAGCAGAAGCCAGCTCTACCATCCTGGACCCCAGCAACAATCTTGTGCCCCCGAATCAACTACCTCCTGGTTTCCATCATCATCCCAATATGACAGTATGTTGTTCCCATCATGATCAACCTGAGGATCAGGACAATCTCTGACTAGACTCTTACCTTTTGCAGGCCTCAGCTGTGAATACCCCTGTTCCTTCCACCAGTCATGCCATACTTGCACCTGTGCTGCCACCAATTGGAGCTGCGACACCTATGAGGAGCAACAAACGACCTAGAGATACCCAAGATGACGTAGCTGTGTCAGTCCCACGCCAGCCAAAAGCTTCCCGACTAGACCCCGGTCACACGGAAATCACAACTTCCATTCCACGTCGATTTCTGCAGGATCCGCTCTGCATGCGTGAAATGTTCAAAGTTGCAAAGGAACACCTGTTCCATAATGTTGGGGTCAAAGCTTGTGCCAAAAGCCTTGCCAAAGCTAGAGAGAGTGTCAAGGAACAAAAGCTCACACAAGATTCAACAACCAGCAACGAAGTTTGGAAAGAGATTCCTCTAGGCCTTCCAACCCTTTTGAAGACCCTCAAACTTGAACCCTCTGTACAATCGCAAACATGTTGCCCATTCTGCTGTTCTTTGTCTTCCATCCAAGCACCTTTACCCCTCAATGCATCACCAGTTCCACTCTGTGATGTCCCACGATTCACCACCAAAGCGTCAACTACTCTTGGCCGAGAACTATGTAAATCTCCTCTCTATGAGAAATCTTCTGGTGCAGTTCAGAAACCGATTCGGCTCTTCTTTTATCAGTCATTACGTTCATGGCTTGGAACAATGCTCCAGTATCACTACTTTGAAGAAGCCATCGATGCACACCTCAATCGTCAGCAACCTGCCAATGATAGAATGGATGATATATGGGATGGTACTTTGTGGAAAACCTTCAAGAAATACAGGTACATCTTCACATCAAGATCTGGTCACCTTGTATTTGGACTATGGTGTGATTGGTTCAATCCAGGGGGCAAGAATGCAGCAACCAAGACTTCAGTTGGTGTCATGCTTTTGACCTGTTTCAACCTCCCTCCAACAATACGATACAAAAAAGAGAACATCTGCATTTATGGTATCATGCCAGGTCCATCGGAACCATCACTGTCGGAAATGAATTATTTTCTCAAACCACTAGTCACTGAAATGTCGGATTTCTGGGACAGCATCACCTTTACATCCACATCCAAGTATCCTAAAGGACGCAACCTTCGTGCCGCACTATGGCCTATTCACGGGGACGTTCCAGCAATGAAGAAAGTCACCGGAGGAACTTCACACTTGTCAACATTTTTTTGCTCTCTCTGTCTGATAGATCGTAATCTCTATCACTCTCAATCTCCAGCCCCAAAGGCCGAGCTCCGAACTTCTGAGGGTGTCAAGGTGCAAGCCGTGGAATGGGAACAATGTCAAACTGCAAGTGAGCAAGCTAAACTGGCAAAGACCACAGGTGTACGATATAGTATCCTTCATGAGCTGCCATACTGGCAAGCTGTTGAATTCTTTTCTGTTGACATCATGCACAACATCTTCCTTGGTCTATACAAAGATTTTTCAACCCAATACATCCAAGTACCAGCAGCTGGCAAGGCTCTTGAAGCTGAGCGAGAAAAAATGGAATTCAGTAATCGGCAATATGATGTGCAGCTCCCTTGACCGGCATCACCCAGCCCACCTGGATCTGATGATGCAGCTTCCACAAGCGGTATGCCTCCTCCCCAGCCACCCTCCCGCCATTCTTATGATACTCGATCAGCTGTATCCTCTAATCTCCATCGGGATATGGCATCTTCAGCTGGATCAGACCATACAATTAGAGGTAAAAAGAAGAATCACCATGGATCGGACCACTCTCGATCACCCACACCCCCACCTCCAGCCATCATTCCCAAGATCACTTCTTATGAACTTGATTTACTTCAACGCTTTATCAAGCATGCCAAAGGCCCTTCGTGGCTCACTCGACCTCAGAAGAACTTTGGAATGGCTAGCGCAGGCACTCCCAAAGCTGCTGAATGGCATTCATTATACAAAGTCTTTATTGTACTAGCTTGGATACCTCATTTCAAAGGTGGAGACCCTGCATCAACATCAGCTAAAATCCTTAGTAGCCTCCTTCAGCTTATTCAGATTGGCAACATTTGCACGCAGTGTTCCTTTCAGCATGGTGATGGAGAAATTATTACAACCTTGGTTGAGGAACATCAAGCTACCCTAGGGGATGGATGGCCGCATAAGAAGAAAAAGCCCAACTTACATTTCGCCGAACATATTGGCCACATCTCCACACTTCTTGGGCCTCCAGCTTACACAGCTAGCTGGTCAGGTGAGCGGATCATTGGAGCGCTTGTGCAGACCTCAAAGAACGGAAATCAAAGTGTGTTTGTTCCTAATTTGTACAAGTAGGATGCAGCAACTGACCCCAATTGTTTTGAGTAGGAAAAGTGGGTGAGACCCTCCTCAAACAGCATTCAATGCGTGGATTCTTTCAAGCAATGATTAACAATAGCCATCCTACCATTGATGCTGACCCTATTATCAAAGAATATCTACAACAAAACCGCCGGACCAAGTGGACTGCAAAAAAACTCAGTTCTCAAGCATTTGAAGCACTTCAAAAACTTGGGATCCTTGGCCCAGACAAAACTTCTGCATCCACTTTTGAAGTTGCTAAAAGCCTTGTCATTTCTAACAAGCCACACAGTACATACAGCAAAAATCCTGGAAACAGCTATATATCATACTCTTTGGACTCATGTAACAGGGTTGGTAATATCACCAACATTGTCAAGCTTCCTGATGTCACCCAGCCAGTTCTAGTTGTCAGATCTCTGAAGTTTCTCAATACTGAAGACAAGCACAAGGACCCCTATGATTCCTTGCCAAGATTGCTTAATGCATCAGTTATATATGATTTGTGTGAGGATTATCATGTTGTTCCATGTCACAAGGTGATTGGCCAGCTTGTTGTACAACATAACACGGCAGGTACATTTGATATTGCTTGCCCAACACTTTCAATAGTGCAGCTCAACAATATGGTGAGTTCCTGAGATTATCACTGCGCTCAATAGAGTCACCATGTAGAAGTTTCCTGATCCATTTTTCAACTTTCCAGGGCTTTGTGCAGGAACTTAATCTGGAAGACGATGCCATGGATATTGAATAACCATGAGAGCAAGAAGATGTTTTGATGTGGCCTCAATGTAAAAGTTCTCCCTTTCCACTTGTTCTGGGTTCACAACATTTTCGTTCCTTTATTATCTCCAAAAATTCAAGAATCTGATTCATGAACTGTGTTGGGTTTGATCTGTTCATCAATTTTTGTTTTTGATACAAGGTATGTACACAAAGAATATCAAAAAAATAATGTGAAGTAAGAGAAAAGGAAACACTTGTCATTTTTGGTTTTGAGCTTTTGTTTTAACAACTCTGTTCATTAGAATTATTAAGGATCATGATTAAGGATCATGAGCGCTTGATTCCATCAAGCTACCCTGCTATTACAACATGGTTTGTAATTGAGTTGGAAATATGACTCCATTATAGGAGGTGACTGGATATTAAGAAAGGATAGCTGATGAGTACAAACTTTGCTGCATAAGAAGTTCTCAGAATGCAATTTATCATCCTAAGCAATTTAAAAGAAGCTGTTGGAAGATTTTGGAAGATCAATTCACATCTGCAGCTGTACTACTGAACTAGCTGCAGGTGCATCTGCAGCTCATGCATATCCCCCACTCAAACTGAAGCTGAGGTCAATTTGATATTGAATTGAGATTGTTTTGAGATTGTTTTGAGATTGTTTTGAGGTTGTTTTGAGGTGAATCGTACTCACTGGCCTGCCAGTGAGTAGTAAAATGTCACTGTGTGGACTCTCTCCATACTTTTCAATTCAAATTCATCCAAGCTTCAAAAATCAAAATCAATCAATTTTGAAATTGATCGACTCAATCTCAAAATCAAAACCAAAACCAATCTATTCATTCTGAATGAAATCAGAAGTTCCAATTCATTTGACTCAATCAACTTCAAAATCAAATCCAATTTATTCATCACTTTGAGTTTGTTATTTTTGACTTTAAATTAATTTTTGGAAGCAATGCAGGTTGAGGTGAGCTTATCTTTTGTTACAATTTTATTCTCCACCTGTCTACAACTATAGCTGACAATAAACAATCCTCCCAGCCAACCCGCAGACCTCGCAGAACCAAAGTCCAGCTTGCGCAAGATCTTATTGCTAGTGGACGTACAGGCAAGGGCAAGCCTACAGCTGCAGAAGTTTGCTGATCGCTTGTAGCCAGCAAAGCTTGTGGTCAGCCGGCTGGAGGATTTTTTTTTTTATGCATTGCTTAGAGTGCCTCCTGAGCCAAAGGCTATCAGGCACTGTAACTACTTGTGCTCCGCTCCAGTAAAAACCCCTGTGGGGAAAAGGAAACGTGCTGGCTGTTTGAAGTATTACAAGTGTTATTTTTTTGGATACATGTGGTGGCGCTAAAGGATTGAGTTACATATGAGATGAATTTAGATTGGAGGATTGGGGATGTGTTGAGGAGTAGCCTCATCGGTAATTTTTGCCCAGACCCAGAGACTTTTGAGCCGCCACGTTGAGTTGCAGAATTTGGCGATGCTTTTGAAGGCCTTCCGGTTGTTGAGTATATACATCTCAAAATGCTCCAAATCCTAATGAGCAAACTCGCCGCAAACCCCCATCCCAGCCGCCTCAGTCTTCAGGAGCACCTAAATCAGGTTACATCAACCCAAACTTTGTTATGCTCGCCTGGGAAGAGATTGTCAATCATTTAAGTCGTCCCAACTTCCGGAATGCGCTTTTTGGTGGTGGGAGTAAAACTAAAGTTGTTGGACAGGGAGCAAAGGAGTTATGCAACAACCTAGCGAGTCACATCAACAACAATTTCAATTGGCGCAATAACACTACTAACATGCAACTCACTGGACGTGTACTCCAGCTGCGAATCATCCGATACAAAGGCAAGTATATGGACACAAAGCGGAAGAGTTTAGATACCGGTTTTGGAACAACCAATGCGGAACGTGTACGTGGAATGGGACCAGGAGATAAACTTGAGATGATGTGCCCTTTGTATTCAAAGATGGATGAGATTTTTAAGGACAAGGGTAATGTCAATCCTTTTGGTATATTGGACAGTGGTTTGATTGAAGAAGAAGATGAAAAATTAGAAAAGGATGAAGAAGACTTAGAAGATGAAGAAGAAGAAGACGAAAAGTTAGAAGAATTAGAAGATGAGGAAAACTTAGAAGAATTAGAAGATGAAAAATTAGATGTCAAGCCTCAAATTGGTTTCTTTGGCGCTAAAGAAATTGTCATTTCTGATTCTGACTCCAATCACGGTAAAGCCAGAGATGCCAGTACCAGTGACTATCTGCCTGCGGTTTTAACTCCCCCTCTCAATTCCCAGATTTGATCAACTCCTAAGACTCAGAACTTCAAACTGGTCAGCAAGGCATCTGAAGCCTTCACTTCAACCGGTGTTAGCCGCACTCAACGTAAACGGGCAACACCAGCTGTACGCAAGAATTGTCAAACCAAAAAACTTACATCTGCCAAACTTGCCTTAGATGATTCTGAAGGTGAGAACAACGGAGCCAATGGAAGTATGGCTGTGAAGGCATTTGAAGCCTTGACTTTGACCAGTTAGCCGCACTAAACGTAAACGGGCGACGCCAGCTGTACGCAAGAATTGTCGAACCAAAAAACTTACATCTGCCTAACTTGCCTTAGATGATTCTGAAGGTGAGAACAACGGAGCCGATGGAAGTATGGATGTGGTGCCTTATTGAGGAACTTTAGCAGGCCGGCCTTTGGATCCCCTGCCCTCAATCAACCCTTTGAATGTCCGCATCAAAGAGCACAAACATCCGGTTGCGCAAGCCGTCCAAAGTGGGAATGATGCAAAGATGTCCATCTTGAGGGACAACAGCAATTGGCGCCACTCATTTGAAGAGAAGAAGGTCGCAGAGGAACACCGCTTGACCGCTGAGAAGGCAACTGTTGAAACATCTAAGTTGAACTGGGAAAGAGAGCAATATTATCACGAACATAATGAAGCTAAGACTCTAGCTGTTTCTGAAAAGAAATTGGAAGAAGCACGCGAGAGAAGCAAAGTCGCCAAGGAGTTGGCGCTTAGTGGTAAGTCACCAGAAGAGGTGCGAGATTACCTTAATGTTATCTTTCCAAAAGATCAATGATATATATATATAACAGGTGTGTAATAGTTTTGTCTATCTTATTTGATCTGAGTTTTGAAGCCCTTGCTGACTTTGAACTGATTTGAACATTTGGTTCAGTTTCCTCTAAATCTTGCTTTTAATATTTCACTCAGTATCTAACCAAGTAGTCAGTGTGTTGTGTTGTTCTCAGTTCTCAGTATTGCAAGATTAGTGCCCCTCCTGGGGTTTGAACTCCCACCTCATGACTGTATGGATATAATTCAAAACAGCAACAGTTCTTCAAAAATATATCATGTCTTCACCCCGGGCAAACAGCACATATGTAGCGTTGCCCCGGCCTCGCGTGTGAAGTGTCAGATGTTACATATAGTGGATTTCAACGGGGTCAGCTGTCTGAATGTGGCGTCAACTACTGTTGTTGGCGTCAGCTACCCTCGCCTACCCATGATCATTGCGACCTACCATTTTGGCCTGAGCTTCCATCCCATGGCATCCAATTTTGTTATGGACCCCCATTGTACTGTTGAATTTCAACTCATACCAGGATCTCGCCCCCTTCAACCCCTTTTGGCCGATGCTCAAAACGCACAGCCAATACGGATTTGCAAAGATGGCGAGCTTAGATCAACTTCCATCATCTTCCTCGGTTCCTTTTAGTTTTTCTTTTCATATCTGACGCTATTCTGCTTTAGTCCCTTTTACATTCTTGTACGGACCCACAGTAGCCAAATGGGACAACTATTTTTTCTTGTGGCCTATAAAATCCACAGTAAGTTCTATGTTCAACCTCTTCACCCATCCCGCTTTCATAATCAAAATATGTTACTCGCTCTTATCGACTTACTTCTGTCTATCTACCTACAGATTATTCAGTTATTGTACATCTTCCTCATGGATGAATCCGAACCTCAGGCGCTGTTGCAGGAAACCAGCAAGCAACTCGCTGCCCAGACACAGGTCATTGCTCAGATGCAAACCCACACTCCCGCGAACAAGCTTAAAACACTCTCCTCAAGAGGTTCAAAGACGTTGCAATTCAACCACCGCCTAAATCAAAGTCCAAAGCGAAACCAAAGGACGCCAGAGATCAACCTGCTGCTGGAAGCTCACAACAGCAGCCGCCCCTTGAATTAATGTCCAGCAAGACTCCCACACCCAAACGCCGCACCTCTACAACCACACCTAAGAAGACGCAGATCCCGCGAAGAACTCCAAAATAGACCCCAAAGTCTTCACCTGCTATGAAATCTGCAAGACGTGCTTCCGGCCCCCCAACCAGATCATCCCCCAAACAAAACCCTCATGAGTTGGAAATGAAGACGCTTCCGCCAGGTTATACAAAGACAAAGGTGCTTTTTTGTATAGATACATCCATTTTGGTTTCAGTTTGGTACTAATCCTTATCTTGTAGAAATCTTTCTTCACTTTCATCCGAATCATTTGGGACTTGGTGGAGGCAGGTTCAGTTCCTGTTACCCCCGATCCGACGCTTCTGAACGAATTCAACGCAAGATTCTTTGATTCAGCTCAAATCTCAGCGGCTGCCAATGCCACAGCGAGTCAGGAGCTCATTCCACAATCAGAGATAATTTCTCTTCAAGAAGCCCGAGCTGGTCATGTGAAGATCAGTAGGGGTATCGTATATGTGCAAGATTTCTTTGTTCGATACTCTCTTGCAATGTTGGCCAAGCTCGGAATTCGTAAATGGGGTCCTGATCTTAACAATGCCTCGGACTCCATGTGGAATGAGGCCTGTTGGATCAGTGCTATCCAAATCTTTAGAATGTGGGTCACTGGAAAGGCTTTTCCAAATGTGAACCCAAAGTTTGTCAACAACCTTCTTCTACTTGAACAAACCTACAACCATTACATACACTTTTTGATGACTCAGAAGTTCAAGAAGGAATCAAAGGAGGCTGGGAAGAATCAAAAAGACGATGAAAGGTAATTCAAAGGGGCCGTCAACGTGTAAGTCGATCTGGCTACGGATTTCCCTTCATCCTATGAACACATACTAATGATATTGTATGTGACTAGCTTTGAAAACTCTGCTACAAACACGCCGAGGTGCACAGTTTTCCTGAAAGGTACATCAAGATGTTGCGCAAGACTGATGCTCACAGCAATGACAAACTCGACATGGAGCAAGGCATTCAGATTGTCAAAACACCAATCTACCAATCTGAGGCGGCTGGTATCTTTATGCGACGTCTGGACGAACATATGAAGAACTCCGATATAATCCTCAATAAGCGGTCTCAAAGACACATGCGCCTTCGTCCCGCAGAACCCATCATGTCAACTTTTGCCAGACCACCCCGAGGCCTACCACTCAACTTTTACAATCCCGAATGGTGGAACAACACCCTTTCCCAATTGCAACGTGACATGATAGCAGATTGCTTTCATGTAATGTTCCTCCCGGATCCATCAGTGTCTCTGATGTGTAGATCTCATCTGGACGAGAAGCTTGGCAACCAAAAGTTTACTGACAAACATTGGGCCAGGGCGACTAAGGCCTACAACCACTGCCAGCATTAAAGAGGTTCCCAGATGGGAATATGGGTTGTAGGAATCAGACAGCCTTTGTGCCGGCATATATTACAATGGCGGTCTGATCCCTACGACCCATATTCCCATCTGGGAACCTCTTTAATGCTGGCAGTGAAATTAGAGCATTTGAATCCAGGTGATGGAAACTGGAGTGATTGATCTGGAACTAATGATGAAGACGATGAATCTGGGATTGATTTAGGTGATACAGATGATGAAGAGGAGGAGGAGGAGGAAGGAGACCAACAAAAAAAGAAGGGTAAGGGTAAGGGTAAGGCGGTACCAGAAGATTGGGCAAATTTGGCGGAATTCGGACAGCCCATTGGCGGTGGGAAGGGTGATTTTTATGTGGATGATGATGCAATGAATGAGGCGGAAGATGACGCACGTGCAACTAGATGGGATCTTTGGAATGATGCTTGTTGTACATGTAATTCTCATTTCTGTTTCTTTCTCACTTTCCATTTCTGCTGTCTCCCACTCCGCTTCCTTTTATGATTCAGTCATTACCGCTGCTTTTTTTTACACGTTATTGGTCCAATTGTGATTTTGGCCCTTCAGTTTTTATGCACTTGTGTCTTCTTCTTTCGGCTTGACTCAGTTTTCTTCCTCTCATTCATTATAACCCAAAAAATTCAGCTTCTTATGTATATATTTGGAATGTGAATAGTTTTTTTAAAAAAAAGCGAGTACAACATGAGTTGAGTTCCACTAGACGGAAAGAACAGTGAGTGAAGGCTACAATGTATTCATCCTTTCAGCTCCTAGGATCTTGGTGAATAGTTTTCATGTGTATAAAACTAACCATAGAAGAACTGATATAATTTCATGTATAAGAAAGAGCAGAATGGGGAAAATACAACCGAGGATACATGATCAAAGTGAAGAAAATACAAAATTTTAAATCATGGATGGATCAGTGTCAATGTCCATTGCCATGTCATCTCCAGCTAGTTGAGAAGCGTAAAATTCCTCCATATCGTGACTGTTTACCGGGTTTACATTTTGTTCACCAGAAGTTACCATCATTACAAGCATGCTAGGGTTATGCACACCCATAGTCCAGGCTGGGATTTTTCTAGGAGAAACTGGAGAAAGTATCACATCTACCTTGATGAATCTTCTCTCGGATCCTTCCAAAACCCGGGTAATTCCTAACTTTTTGAATACCGGATTCAGCATTTCGTCTTTGACTTCTGATAACTGTTGTACCATTGCTAGCTGTTCCGAAGTTTCAGCCAATTGCAAAATATGAAGTACCTTTACACAAGATAGCTTTCCTTCCACTTCGATACTAACAATATTGTTGGGGCTCTTCTTGCTGTATAGAAGGCCATATCATCCATCAAGACCTGTGATCTCACACACAAAAGGTCCTAAGATCCGCGCCCCATCTGGATATGGTACATTCCTGAAGTTAACCCACGAGGTATCCTGAGCATGATAATAATCAAAAAGATGATTGTATGTAATATCGTCCGCCTCAAAGCTTGGCCCAATATTTCTTTGAATTTTTCCAAGATTTGTTGTGTCAGCAGGAGGCGATCGGGCGAGTAATCTTTGAAGATGACAAAAACAATGCATTATGGTTTGAGCCATTTGTTCTACAAGACAGCGTTCTTTCTCAATCAATTAAGCATATCACTCTTACAAAATACTTATTGAACTCACCGACTTTACCATTTGTATTGATTTTCTGCAAAAATCCACACAGGCGCTCACCAGCGAATTCCGCAACCCCCGACATTGGTCCCCACCATTCCATTTGTGATGCGAGATGGATGGCATAGTGATTATTAGGTCTGATTTTGAAATTTGGGTTGATCTTCTCAGATGTACTCGTATATTTGTAATAGGCTAGTTTGAATCGCTAGGAATCACCTACCCCAATTACTCTTGATGCCACAATATGAGTGCACAGAAATTTTGCAGTAAGATTGAAAGGTGAGAATTGGCTTGGCCGGTGATGTAATCTTCGTAATTCCCAAGGGACATCAACTGCTGCCAAAGGCAAGTGAACAGCAAACAGCGTGTGCCATTCACTGGCCTTCAGCTTGCCGTTTGCAGCGGTCCCAACACCCTTTGGGATTCTTGTCATACCCGTAGGGACCTTCACCTCCCTTAAATTCTTAAGCATTACAGCTATCAAACCTTGTGAAAGCCATCCATGAGTATTTTCAATAGCGTCTTCCAATTCATCCAACTCGATTTTGGCTTCATCCAATTCTTGCTTGCCTAGCTGCTTCTTAACTTTGAATGCCCAACAATTACGGAAATGATTCGCAAGCACTCCCTCAAACCAATTGTGCATGATACCAAGACTAACACTCGTAACTGGGTCCCAATAAGGGAGTCTGTTGAGCTTGGACCATCGGACACCGGTACGCTGAACCATTTTGTCTTGTTGATCAACCGTCGTACATGCCTTCCAGGCATGTGCCGCATCCATAACTCCCCTCCTAGTTCGCTTACGTCCAATTATCATTTGTGAGATATTGACTTTTGGACACTTACATCGACAGCAGAAGAATGTGCCTGAATGAGAGGTGAACCCCGCAACCTTGTGATTCGCAACCGTATCCCCAACAAGAATGCTGAGCCGAACAGTTACCTTGCGTCCTTCCGGATGTCAATGTGTCGGAATCATGACTCCACGTTCGAGTTGAAGCATTTGATCAATGAGTGGGCCAAGGACATGAGTTGTGGTATTCATGTCCGGTTGGCTTGGACCAGGGACGACTCCAGCTAGATAGGTGAACCTGATGTGATCTTGAGGTGGCAGGTTTAAGCAGTGAAGAGCAAAGATGCCAATTGAGGCTTGTTGTCCTGAAATCTTGTTTCCGAGAGGGTTGAACCAGTCCACAAAGAGAGAGAAGCCCAATTGTAATTCATGAGACGAACTATCTTTGACTGATGATTTTTTGAGTGTGGGATAGAGGGTGCTCCACACTTGTGACTGGACATAATCCAAAACACCATTTGACTCTGATTTACATTTTTCATCCCATTTGTCAATAGCTTCTTCAACATGAGCTTGAGATAGAAACCACGTTAACCAATCCTGGAAATCTTGGAGCATGAAAGTTGAAACAGGTGTCCCTGTTTTGCGGTTACGACCAGAAGGTGGAGGTTTCTGATGTTTAGGGATTATTGATGGCAATTCAGGGATGTTGTGCGAGATGAAAAGATCTGTTTTGCAAGGGTCGCAGTTGCTTAGCTGGCAATATCCACATTCTGTAGGAGATGTGTCGATGTCATATAACAAAAAGCATGTAGGGCAGCAGACAAAACGCTTGAGTGATGCCTTGAGATCCAACCGCTTGGTGATTGTTCGCATGTCTTTTGGTGTGGTGATCTATTTATGATATCAAGCAAAAAAATTAATCATCTTCACTTTAACAAGTTATTAGAAAACTTCAGTGTAGCAGGAAATTTGAAATTCAGGATTTCAGATCAATTGAAGCTCTTAGAGGCTTATGTATACTTATTGGCTCAATATTATGTCATCTCATTTCAAAATTATTCTTAAGATCAACATAGTTTACTTACAAAGTTATTACAAAAAGACAGAAAAAGAAAAGATAAGAAAAATTCGAAAATATAGGTGTAAAAGTTGGAAAATGGTTTTAGGTTATTTATAATTAAGTTATGGGTTTTATAAGGTTCGAATATGAAAGAACAACACTTTATTATACAGTAACAATTTTAATCTTCCAGGTTGATAAGGGAAAACAGAAGTTATTAGCAGAAAGGTACTTTTTCGAAGTTGGTAAACAAGGGTTATGTGTGTAGTTTACATATGTAATGGTGGTAGTAGTGGAAATTAAGGTTGCCAAGAGGATTTTCCGGGATTTTTAAGGTTATAGAAGATGATGTCATATTACATGAGCAAGAAAAAGGGAGTAGTAGCTGTGAAAAGTGAAGAAAATGGGTGAATTTCGTCAAAAATGAAGGTTTTCAGCTTATTACATATGTCAAATGACGTCAGATTAAGTTGGTAGATAGCTCATTCAACGCAGATGAGTGGATCACATAATGTACAAACTTTAAATTATTAGTAACGGAGGTGTATGAAAAAAGTTATAAGGCAAATAAGAAATTGGTGTGAATCTCAAATTTACAGTCACAAGTCAACATGTAACACCAAAAACCTTAACTTCACAACTCAATATCTTACTCATCACTCATCAGAAGTAGGTCATATGGGTGTCAGAAATGATCAGTATACCGAGGGCTACAAGATGCACTATAGTAGATCAAAATTGGAGCACATCTGAAAAAATTTGTAATCTCAAAAATTGGTTTGCAGCTAGTTTACAAGGAAAAAATCACCTGTATTCATCTTAAGAAGTGCTGTACATTAAATAATTGCGTCATTGATCACTTTTGGCTGTGAAAATTACATCATACATTAGTAACAAGATCATTACATTGCGTCATGACATGGTTTTTAGGGTTCTTTAGGCGGATTTGACTGGTTTTTGAGGCTTTTGACTGTTGTAGAGGTTGTTACATGTGGAGATAAGTACTCTTTGATGATTTTGGGATTGTTGTTCCCTTTTCTGCATCTTATACCTTTGTTGTAGTGTTATAAATCATCATTTATTTACTATATTTGTACTAAGATCACTTAAATCCGCCCCTTCAAAGCAAGGAGAAATTTATTTACGTGTGTTAAAGACTATAAGTCAAATTGGTAATAATACTTAACAACAGTATTGCTAGTAATAACATAGTGTGTGGACTTTTTGCGCTTAAAATTGGGAATAATACTACACAACATTATTGCTTTATTTCTCTGGTGCCTTCATCTTTTTCTCTGTTATCACAAAGTGGTCAGCAAGTGCCCTTGTGCTGGTTTCTTTGAAGAAGGCAGTCTTTAGGAAACTTCTACTATATTACATGTAGTAGATTATCCCTTCTTAGGTGTTGTAAAGCTCTTGTTGAGCTTTGAATACTACATCGGCTGAAATCTGAAAATGATCGACGTATGGGTCCACTATGAGACCTTTTGAGCCAAGGGAAGGCGCCTTCAAAGGCAGACAAAGCTTTTATCAATAACACTGGAAATATGGTTGACAAGGCTCTTGTCCTCGAGAAAATAAAAAATAGCAACAACGTCTCTGATGCTGCTAAGACCTTCAGCAAAGATGAGCTGAAGACATTAGAGGTCTTGATTTATAAGTTTGAGCACAAGGTTTTTGTGGAGCCATCTGTAGCTAGACCTTGTGAATATCTCTTTGCAAACACTTCTAAAGCATCCAATATGTATTGTTCAACACCCAGGTCCCAAGAAGCGAAATCAAGACAAGCCTTGTGTTGAATCTTCCAATCAACCAAACTCAAGTTCTTCTGAAAAAAACCAATCAAAGTCTGCTTGTACTAATGCCACTCTGGCTCAGCGTATATTAGTGTTAGACTGGCACAATAAAGATGGTCGAGTTCAGGTCAAGACAGCAAAACATTTTGAAAATAGCTTTCCTGGTGTTATTGTGAGGGTAGAGGACTTATTTGAGGACTCTATGCTCACTAAATGGGTCAGGTGGGGTAGTATTATTTTTTTGTATAATGTTTATATTTCAATTATAATGTAATTACAATAAAAATAAGACTAGAATGAAAAGAGGAAAGGGGAAAGACTGGTCTGTTTGGATAAATCCAGACAGACTACAGTTAAGTGACTCCTAAGAAGGAGGTTTATAATTATAATAATTAAATGTTACAATTGATGAAGGATGGATCCAAAAGTCCTTCCTTTAATCTTTTTAAGTAACAGATTAAAGAGTGATATAAAGGTCACTACACTGGTTGTTCTTAAAGTCACCAACTTATGGTTGTTCTTAAGGTCACCAGCCTGAAAGTAATTGTACGTAGGTCACTAGCCTTAGGTTGTTGGAAGGTCACCAACCTAAAAGAGTTCCTACTTGGGGGAAGTAGAGGATCCAGAAAGGGTGAAGGTATTACTTACTTTTAATCAAGGAACTGATTAAAGTAATGAAGATATCACTAGTCTTATTTTTATAAGACTCTTGATTTGTACTTCAGTGGAACTTTAATGGTTCTTAAAAGTAGTGTGTAATAATTGCTTAGGGGTTTTCTCTGAAGGCTGAGAGAGGAGGGGTTTATATACTCTCCTCTCTAAACCTAACTGTAGTGATATTTGTTATTATCACTACATTGGTTCAGGGTTAGTCATTAACATATAGTAATGATTGTTACTAGTGATGCTTAGTTACATATACATGTTATGTGTGATATGTAATATAAGCATTTAACTCTTGACACTGAGTTATGAGGTGTAAATGGTGATTTATTACATATTACATGTTGTTTTACAGGTCCCTGTATATGTAATAAAGGTTTTGGTACATTGTATTACATGTTACATACAGTTTATATTCAGTATGTAGTATGTAATTGATTTTATACATAGGGTTTTTACTGTTACAGGTTAGTTTTGGGTACATGTATATGTACTCAGGGCTGACAGTTATCATAACACAACCTCTAGTCTCAAGTTGGGTACATAATGGATCGAAGTTGCGAGATAGTTACGAGTCTGATGTAGGACTTGGCATCAAGCGGAGAAATGAGACTGAAAATCCTCAAGTAACAGAAGCCCTACAGACTTGGGTTCAACAGGCTGACATTGCCGGACTTCCACTTACCGGAGATGTGATACGAGCCAAGTGGTGTCACTTCGCAACACTTTTCAAAGTGCCTCAAGCAGAGTGGCTTAAGCTCAGTGAAGGCTGGCTGACCAAGTTTGAATTACGCAACGGTCTTAGACAAAGAGTCAGACACGGCAAGGCGGGCTCAGCTACTCCGGATAAGGTCGTTGCAGAACGAAAACAAATCCAGGATATTACCAAGTCCTACCATCCTAGAGACATCTATAACATGGATGAAACAGGATTGGTCTATGTGTAAGAACATTTGTACTGTAACATACTTTTGATCTTTACTAACAAGCCTCGAGTTCTCAACACGTACTGTAGAATGCCACCAGACCGAGCTCTGTCTAAAGACAAACAATCAGGTGTTAAAGGTGATAAGCAATGCTTGACCTTTGCACTCACATGTAATGCAGATGGAACAGACAAGCTCAAACCGTTCATCATTGGAAAAGCAAAGCGTCCAGCCTGCTTCCACAAAAAGTCTGGTGAAACTCTTGGATACTACTATCGGAGCAATGCAAAGGCATGGATGACATTTGAGCTGTTTTCAGAGTGGATCATAGACTGGGACATCAAGTTATTGGCAGAAGGTTGTTCTATATTACTCTTAGTTGACAATTTTTCTGGTCATAAGGAGCCTTCCGAGTACAAACTTACCAGTATTCGCCTCGAGTTCTTTTCTCCAAACCTTACATCACATGTTCAACCGCTGGATGCTGGCATAATTGCATCATGGAAATGTCGATATAGATCTGAATACATTACATATGTGATCAATTGCCATGAAAATGAAGTCCCCATTGGAACAATTTTCAAAATCAATCAAATCAACGCTATGGAGCGAGCTGAAAACTCTTGGAATGAAGTGACTCAATATACAATCTCAAACTGTTATAGGAAGGCAGGTATCATTTCCCCTCGAAATCCCGATGGACCTTTGCTGCACGATCCAAACTCAGCGGATGCGAGTCTCAACACGGAGCCTTTCATTGATGATATTGCTCATCAGGATCTTGAGCAAGACCTTCAAGAATTGATCTCCTTACGAGTTTTTCACAAATCAAACATGATGTCTATTAGCGAGCTCTTAAATCCTCACGGTGAGCATGCAAGCGGCCTTGAAACCTGGACAGCCGAGGAAATCTTTGAATTGATTCAGGAACGTGACAGTCATTAAGATCTCCCTCAACCCGAGCACATTGAAGTTGAAGTACCTCCACAACCATCATATTCTGACTTACTGAAATCAAGTGATGTTGTAATGGCATACCTCAGGCATGAAGGATGCGAGGAAGCAAGGGCTTGCGGAAAAGCCCTTTGCCGAGCGTTGCGGCAGTTTAGTTCAGCACGTTCAAAGACAATAGCGGTGTACAAACCTACAACCCAACATGAAAACCCATGAAAACCCAACTTCTTCATGGGTTTTTTTCATGGGTTTTTTCACATGGGTTGAAATCGTCTAGATCTCACCACCCATTTGTTGAAAAAGACAGTTGTGTTCGATATATGTAGACTCAACCAACTTCACCCCTTCTTGGTCAACGCAACACACCCAAATAACCCAAATCCTTACAAAAAAACATATGCTGCTTGTCTACCTGATGTATGCTGATTTAAAAGTTTCCCTCTCTTCGGTTTGTTTCAACCTTTCACTGCGTCCACCACCTCCCTTCTCGACGTCGAGAAGGGTAGAATGACTTGATTTGCTTTGACTTTGTTCCAACCTTACTTCGAGTTAGTTCCACTACTGAGTATGCCACTCAGCAATTACTGAGAGATGGATCACTGGACGAGCGATTGAGCAGAAGCCATTGAGCCTCAGGATAATCCTCAGACCTTCAGACTTGCTTTGTTTTACATTTATATGTTTCCTTTATTTCGTTCTACTCACCGTGTTCGTCTAATGTTTGCTCGTCGGCAAGCGCACACGAGTCGCCTTTGTGCCTCAAAGGGAGTCCGTGTGCGCTTGTCGTTGAGAGACTGCCACACAGACACGGTGACTATAATCCAACCCTACTGACCCAAAACACGAACTCAACTTCAAGTTCATCAACTTGATTCATCACCATCACCTAAAAAATCATTCATTAAATCAAACCGGACAAAGAAACTACCTATCAAAACCAAAACCTTTAATTATTCAGAATCAAGTCAAAGAATTAAATCAAGTAAAGACAACTATATGTATGATTCATGAAAACGTGAACTTACCTTTTTTATTTTTTGTTTTAACTTTTGGCTATCAGGTTTTTGAAACAAGTTGTGAAGCAAGAGTCAAATATAATGATGGATTAGACCTTTATGAATTGTACTTCCTTTCTCGTTTGTACACCTTTATCCAAGCTCATTGGCCTTTCTTCTTTCTTTACATCTTTATCTGTTGTACATATTTCAAAGTTATAAAATCTCTTTGTTTATGTATTTAAAGTAAAATGCAACTACATAATCATATGGGCCTTTGAAGATATTTGTAATTCTCATGTTCAAAGGAAGCTCATAAATCGAATACAATCAGAACAGACACAGCTGACCCAGTTAAATTTTTGGCGGTAATGGATCTGATTCTAGGTACCTCTCGCAAACGTCGACAATTGGAGCTTTCTGTATGTATCATCTGATTTGATCTCATTTGTCTCTTCAACTTCGGAACCTACATTTATTGATCACCATCAATCCATTCCATTCCATCAAATCAACATCAACAATAACAATTGGAATCAACATTCAACAATCAAATTGCCTTTTACTCTTCAAATCACTACTCAATCTAATCAATCAATTTTCACCATTCTTCATGTTGTCTCATGAATCAAGCTGAGCAAGATGAGGGCGGTGGTACATCTGATTGCCGCACTATGACCGCTTCAAGACCTAGAACATCAGCTTCGTGTACTTGTATGTACACCAATCACTGCTCAGGTACAAGATCAGAATCCTCGATATTATGAAGAAGATGAAGGAACATTTTCATTTGCAGTACCACCTGGTTCGGAATTTATTCCTGCTCAGCCTCTTCCCACTACTCTCACTCCTTCAACTCTTCAAAGCTCAGCTCCGGTCTATCATCAGCCTAATTCTCATTCTCAGCAACCTTTGGTTTGGTGTCAAAATGTGTTATATGAACAGCAACAACAGAGAGCTATCGAGTTGGCCAAAATTCAACATTCAAATCCTTACCAGGCCTTTCAACAGTTGATATCACTTCCGATGATCCATTTTCTTGTCCTGATCTACTACCATTTACTTGCCTCTCAGTTTCTCGTTGGACCGGTATCTCTTTAGATCTTTAAAGTATGTAGACAATTCACTTGAGTCGTTATAGGTTAAAAACATGTGGTTAATTCTCCCAGACTCACATCATCCTCATCCTCATCATAATCATAATCCATAAAGATCACATCAAATTTCTCCAAACAAACATGCTAAAAATCACCAAACTACATGATGATTTCTGATCAAACTCTTAACACAAAATAAATTACTCGAGTATAGATTGTTCAAGATGTCATCGATAAGTAAATCATGAAGTTCTCTAATAATTGAAATGATTAATGCTCCAATTTATAAAGCAATCAAAATAGAAACCAAAGTGAATGGTGTTGCTGTGTGATTTAATGAGGATGGATGAGATTTGTATATGTAAAGTGGGATTGAAATCAAACTCAAACTTCAAGTTAACTTGTCTCGGGCACACTTTTGGGTTCTTCAGCTAATCGACCCCCCACAAAATGAAGATGAATCCCAATATGACTTTTGATTGATTTATTGTAAGATGATTGTGTTCTGATTGAGTTTGAATGAAGGTGAGGATATGTCTTCAATGAGAATATTTTGATTAATTTAAAGAAGATATGACCAATAGCCAGTCAGCTTACATATTCCAAGTAAAAGAGGCAAAAGGACCAAGCAAAAATACTTCTTATTGTGCATCAATTAAAACCTTCTGACCCCAAATAAGCAAGCAATCAGCTTTATCATCTTCCAAACTTGTACCGATCTTTTTCCATTTAAAGAGGATAGTCCATTCAAATCAAGAAGTAAGTAACACATGCAAATCAATTTGGCTTCATTACATTATGATATGTGAAAAAAAATCTAGTGCTCATACGTGAGGGTTGAATCAGATGACGCCGAGGCGATTGAGATCCTTCATTGAAAGAGTTCCCAAGATAATTGGGAGCGAAAGCAGTTGGAGCCGAGGTAGCTGGTGATTGATGGCGAGAAGATCGACTACATCTTCTAACTGATCAAGTTTATTTCGCAATTTCATATCGGGTACTGTGCCACGTAAGATCAATATGGGATGAAGAAATTAGACCGATTATGATTCAATTGTTTATGATTTGATGGAGATTGAGAATTGTTTTTAGGAGATGAATGGAACCCCATCTGATCAGGTGAAATGGTGACTGGTGCGAATGCTGTTGTGAAGTGAAGGCTGAGATATGAATCAGCTTCAAAAACAGGAGAAAGGGAAGATTTGAAAAAAAGATACTGAACTGAAATGATTGATTGGAGTGGATTTGAGTAAAGCAGGAGTAGATTGAGAAGAATAAAGTGATGATAAATGTTATAAGATTGAATGACTATAGGAGTTGGACTAGAATAAGGTGAATCAATAGTTGAATGATAATTAGTAGGTGTAGTAGGTGTTCTTTCAGCTTCAGGAGATGCTAATGAGATGATGTTATAATTGTTACTATTGATAAAAGTTAAAGTGGGTGAAGTACTTGAATTCGGATTGTGATTCTGATTAACAATTGAAGTTGTACTTGTACTGAGATTATTGGGATGGATGTTGATTGATGGTAGATTTGGTAAAATTGTTGGATTCAGTCTGTAATTAATAAGAAAGAAATAAAATTGAAGTAAAAAGATAGTTCATTAGTCTAAAAGTGATTTGTGATCTATTTCATCAATTTGTGATCGATTGATTTCGCAAAATGCCTCTTGGAGTCGTTGGATGGCTCATGCTCTTGCTGAACTGATAGAGGTAGTCTCATAGAGTGAAGAGTCTTGGATTTGATTGTTGGAACTGAGTAAAGGCCAGGTACGTCGTAAGTAAACTCATCTCGTTTGGAATACATCCTTCGGAGGAATATCGATTGGCCAAGGGATGAAACGTTCAGATGAATAAAATCCGGCGGGACGTTGATGCGCAGGTGTGAGCTTACAGGATTTCAAATAGCTTAGGCTGCTTAGGGGTGCTTAGGATTGCTAAGGTTTTGAATGAGCGGAAGAAATGATTTTTTTGAAAAGACCTTTCTCTCACCAAACTACAACCATTCTACCCTTCTCGACGTCAAGAAGGGAGGTGGTGGACGCAGTGTTTGCAATTTGAAGAATTCAAAAGCGATCATTTTATTTCAAACGATCGCACAATGTATTGTTATACTTCAAACAAAAACTGATCTGAGTTGCCTTTCAGACCTTTGACATGAGACTTTTGAAATGAACACATCGTTTTCAATAAAAACACATATTGTTTCATCTCAAAAAGAAACTGTCTAAGTTGGCTTCTAAGACTTTGAGATGATACTTCTAAAGCAAAGATATTGTTTTCAGTCAAATGCAAACAAGATCGTTTTATTTCAAAAAAAGCACAAGATATCGTTTTATTTCAAACAAAAAGAGATGAAACTTTCAAAACTAAAATTTCCTTGAAGTAGTGTGAGATTCAAATCAAGAAAAACCTTTATCAATACAAAAAGCGCGATGGTTGAGCTGGATGCAAAAAGAGAGATGTGGAGTAAAGTTAAGGCCTCAAGTGATGACAAGAGCAGCGTGTGGCCTGTGACTCAAGACATGTTTTAGGAGTTGGGGCGTTCAAACCTTTCCAGGGCAACCCATAAAAAAAACCCGTCAGAAAAACCCATCAAGAAGTTGGGTTTTCATGGGTTTTTTTCATGGGTTTTCATGTTGGGTTGTAGGTTTGTACACCGCTAATGAACCAATCAAATTTGAAGCACTACTTCTCATCCAATCCTTGAATCTTCCCGCTTTTTGTTCTACTTCACTATGTACTTTGCTTTGAAATAAAAATTGTTTTTTAAAAAAATTTCTCTCTATTAACCCATATTTTACCCCCAGAATAAGATTTATGGGTTATCAGAGAGATCCCCATAGGACATACTCCATCAAAACCCATACTTTTTGGTGTCCATAAAACGGTATGGGTTATTGGAGAGACGACTGTAGTTCCAAATTCTCGACTTAATATCTCCAACTCCAAATTTCTTTTTTATATTTGAACAAGTCTATTGAGTAATCCTACAATGAGTGTCAAAAATATGGGAATTGCAACTTGATATAGTGTGTGATCGTGATCAGCAGGTGGGTGAATACCCTTGCTGCCCCCAATCACTTTCAACCCCTCTCTTAATTCATCATTTTTGTCCATCATCCCTCAAAACACCACACCTTTGTATCTCCTCACCTATATTGTTTGTCATCTTTTTGACCACCCCCTTGAGTCTTGCTCCTCCTCACGCCTCTGCGACAAGAAGAGAGGATGAGCGCCCAACGCCAAGATGTCTACCTACAATGACATACATAGCACTTAGATATGGAACAGCTGGCATCCCTAGCCCAAGTAGCACCCATTTCCCACAGTTTCTTCCTAATGAGCAGCAAATTTCTGGATCTCAAGGAGGCTTGAGTTCGACATAAAACCCAATTGGGGCTCATATCGTAAGCTCACATCTTCGTTTCTAGTTCATCTTTGTATGTTGACGCCAGATTTGGAATCTAGATCTGCTCTTACTCCAAAAGCCAGAGAACAGCACTGTTGTTTCTCCCACCTTCATTAATCTGTTGTGAGCGACACTTTGCTGATCAAGGCTGATAACCCTGATAAGGTTGCTCACCTCAATCTACTTGAACCTATCCATCCGCAAGATCTCAGCCACGAACAATACTTGATATGATCATTTGATATTCAAGACCTCACCCCACCACTTCTGTGACTGTTTCTTTCATATTTGATTGTCCAGTCTATCGGTGTGTTCCTGCTGGAGCAGCACAAGAAGAACATTCATTTTCCTATCCAAATCTGAAGCTATATCGTACGCAGAACCGCACAAGTCTTGCAACATCTAACTTGAGCTGCTTTCTTTCTCCCTCTTTCTCATCAATTGTCTTACTCGCTAGCTTGCTGCGCCTTGCGTCGAAATCGCAATCCTTGGCTAATGTTATTTTTAGAGCCCGGCCTTTAGAATATCTTTGCATCTTTTTCATCCCAAACATCTTCGTTTTCAATGTTCTCTTGTTTCGCCTTTTGCTTTGGTCGAGAAAATCTGGAGGATGTAGAGAACGAATCTCTTCCTTGCCAAAAGTCGACCATCAATACCCATCCTCCTTCATTTCCGAACGATACCCTTCCAGGCGATCTTATGTGTGAGCGGACCAAATCATCTACTTTGACAACAAACGATTTAGATGTCGAATCTTGTCATCAGAGATCATCAGCCTTGCCCAACATGACTCAAGACTCAAACTTATTCTCAACCTCAATATCGCGACATCCACGGCCGTCCGTCGCGTCTTCGCTGATGGCTAGCATAAGAAACCCGATGATGATCGCTCGAACGTCAACACATGAAGAAGCTGTTACATCTGGAGCTTTACCGTCTTTAGCAGCCTATTCGCCAGCCTCTCCTACCGTCCGTACTCGCAAAAGCTCTAATTTTAGTCGTAGGAAGAAAAATATACTTACTATCAAGAGTCAAACCCCAAGCAGACAAGCAGAACATGTGTTTGTACCTTTTTTCTGAGCGCTGCATTGCGTCGTTGAGATCTTATGTGCTACTCTGACTCTTTTGTTCTTCATCAAATTGCAGGGAGCAGGAGGAGGACTGCCAGACTCCACGGATTAGGACGTCGTATGATCCGTTTGCACCCCCTACTCCAGGCCTCACTCCAATCATTTTCCAAAACCCACAATTCAACACAGCTCCCAGTTCAGCAAAGACCTGCTTTAGTACCGCTTTTCGCGATGGCTCATCTGCCATCACCCACGGTCGACCTCGGTCCAGTACCATCGCCGACTTCTCCCAGCGTTGTTCTCATCCCGAAGAACAGACTGAGGATCGCTACCAATCTGCTAGCTCTCCTCTTGCGAGAAGATCCAAGTGTTCGATCTCATTATCTCAACCTGATAACTATCGAGTGAGCAAAGACCTCAGTATTATTGAGAACACGAGCAAGAATACGACCTCTCCGGTCCCTTCGGCTTCAAGATCTCGTCGGATAGCTAGTTTTCAGCTGAGCGAGGACATTACCAAGGAATGGAACACTGCCAAACTATTTCTTGCATCCGATGAAGGTGACACGTCCATTGAAACGATACCGGAAGAATCACCCCAACCACATTCCATGCAAGAGCAAATCGATGATCATCAGGCAGATCACAAGATTACACTCTCACCGGATTCACGAGCGCAGACGGAAGGAAATCGAGAGGCGTCGCAGAACTCTGGAAGGGATAGACTTACAAGTAACCTGTCGAAGATCACAGGAAGGTCCGAAACCCCCAAGGTTAGAAGGTTCCGAAAGAAATCACAATCTTCGACAACTTCTCACTCGAAAGACCAACCCGCTGAGAAGTATCTCTCGAGATCATCTGGATTAACTAGCCCATTGAGCAAGTCGATTTGTTCTGTTTATTACTCAGCTCTTGGTCATCACGATTGAATATATCTTTATCTCTAACATGTTCCGGATTCATGTGAGATGTTATGCTTGTTGTTTGTAAGTTTCATCAGATTTTACGCTTCCTGTTAGTAGGATGGCTCTTGTCCAAAGCATGTATTAAGATTTTATTATTATGAAGTATTTGGATTGGTTATAAGATTTGTTTGTATATCATATTTTTAATATTGAAGCTCTTTACCATTCGTTCTTGCTTATATTACATTTACAAAGCTTTCTATCGTTCATTCTTGTTTCTTTCGAATTTACATATTAGCTACCTGCATATCATGGTCATCGAGATTCTTTCGAGTTTATATCTGTTTAGAAACTTGTGTTCCAAGAATGATTACATGCAGTTTGGATGCGCTTATATTTGTAGAGTTTCTCTTCCTGCTTTGTTGTTACCCTACGGTGAATGACTAAACAGTCTGAAGATCTACTTTTGTTCTTAATTCAAGTACATCCTTAAGAGTGACAGCCTTCATGACGGAGTTCCATGAACGCAACCATCGCTTTGAAGGTGACCAATTATAATACACCTCAGGTGAACATCCTCCCAAATCCGTAATTCTGATTGTCCTTTGATTTTCCGACATTCGGCGACTACGTCCGCCATCGAAGTTGAGATGAAAAGTGGACTCTTGGTAGTAGGGGGTCGATGAGAAGCAGAATTTGTGGTGAGTCTTGAGTTCATTTCTGAGGAAAGAGATTGGTACTGTGGTATGCCAATGGTGTGAATCATCAAGTCTTGTGAGATGAAACTTGTGAATGATTTGGCTTGGAATCTTGATCAAAGACCAGTCAATAAGAAGCCTTGATTTTAAAATCTTGTGCACTAAGGGCGCGTTCACTTGAGCAATTTCTGGGGGGAAATCACATTCTGTAAAATTTAAAGTGTCTATTTGGTGGAGCATGTTTCATTTTTGCATTAAAAAATTCACAGAATGTGATTTCTGGTCAGAATTTCTTTAAGTAGCAGCGCCCTCAATAAACACAAGAACAAATGTAAAGTTCAATTGTAAGATTTTTTTTGAAAAGTGCTATTGATTTCATATATTGCACTAACTAAATATGTGGGTCTACTGTACGATATTTATTGTTTACAATTGCCTTTACTTTTCCGAGGGTTCTTGACTACTGAGCCTTTACAATCAGTTCTCTTTGAAGAAAAACACTCCTAGAATTATAAACAAGAAAACAGGAAATGGCATAAAAACAGAAAGTCAAATTTGGCGTATAAAATATAACTGATTGGTCTATCTAAGTACGCTTTGAGGTAGAGAAACCTCCCAGTGTCTTGAATAAATTGTGCTAAGTAAGGATACACCTTTTGTGTCTCTAATAATCTAGTTGCTGAATTAATATCGACTTTTGTTTCCCCTTTTTTGATTTGTTTTCTGAAATCTTGACGCTGTTTTATATATGTCTTGCAACATATTAAAAAATGTACTGGCGTCTCTGTTGCAAAGCCGGTGTCCCGTACCCCAATTCAATGTAAGAACTTCTTCAAAGGACAAAGTCCACATCTCAGTTGGAAAATTGCTGTATTGTGTCCTTTTTCCAGTTTGGCCATTGTATCAGTTATCTATTTGCCTTTTATTTTGTATGTTTTAATAGAAACATCTCCCCTGGTATTAAATAATTTCCGCAAATCTCGTAATAAACAACCAAGCCTTATTGGGAGTAACATTGGTGGTATGTTTCCTTCCGCTGCCGCTCTCGCAGCTTGGTCGGCTTGTTCATTGAGTTTGATGCCCTCATGTCCCGGGGTCCAATCTAGTCGTAGCTCAAAGTCTTTGGGGATCACTTTATACGATTTCAGTAGAAACCTTGTTAGGTATTGCAGCGTTTTTAGTTGCGTAGGTTTTGCCAACAGGTCGAGTGCGGCTTGGCTGTCACTAAAAATTCCAAGCGAGGAAGATTTGCCAGGATGTGCGTCAGTAAATCTATTTGAATGGCATAAGCGCTATCTTCAATGACATTGTTTCCATCTCGTAGTTTGATATGCATGACCTATATGCATGACTTGCTGTTAAATCAACAGCACAGAGATCTCCAAAGAGCAACTGGTCAGCAGAGCTCAGCAACGTGTTGATTTGTTTTTGGTGTGTCCCGACCCGTGCACTGCTATGTAGTCCGGGCGGGGTTGAATTCCTCTCATCAAGTACCGCGTCTCAAATATAGGAAGCAAATCATTTCGACTTTCTGGTCCATCAAACGATTTCAAGACTTTACCCCAACACGCACAATGTCAACCTCCACTTCTCAATACAATGCACCAGCTACTCCACTTCGATACGATCGATTCTCAAACCCAAACCGAGCTTCTTCAAGTGGATATCAACCACAACCTTCAAGTGCACTACGAAATCCATACTGGCCAAGTCCATCCAAGAAATCACAAATGATCTATGGAACACCACCGATCACACGAACGCCTTCTAGAATCCCAGCACCCACTACACCGGCTCGTAGTGAAGGACCCCCGACTGATACGAGTGTGACTTACTTACCACATCAAGTTGTAGGACGAGATCCTGAACTGTTAACACTTTTGAATCAACATCATGAGATGCTTGATAGAGTGATTGATCAGTACAGTCAACTGAAACTAGAATCAGCACATACACTACATGTAGAGATGTCAACTTATGAACACGGTCGAACTCAAGCTAAATGTAAGCTACAGGTTTTACAAAAGTTAGTGAGCGAAGGAAATGAAAAGGCAGAGCGATTGAAACAAGAACAATCAGAAGCGAAGAAGAGAGTGAGAGGATTAGTAGAAGATCGTAGAACGATGGAATTGAAATCGACCGAATTGAAAGAAATGGCACATGAACTTCAAAGGAGAAAACAAATGCTTGAAGATCAAAAGGAGATTAAGAAGAAACAGGTAGCTGAGGTGATTGAGATGGCTAAGGAAGAGTCTAAGTTTTTGGAAGAGATCACTGGCTTGAAGATCAGTGTGATTTCAGGTCAGTCTAGTTTGTTTGATTTGGTAATGATTCGTATAATAAAAGAAAGTCGGTTTGCTGAATTATTGTTTACTACCTCGTGTTAGTTGATCAGCTGAGGTTTCAATTCAAGTTGATTGATATGAATAACTACGAACGTCCATTTACTCTTGACCTTGATCTATCTTCATTCGATTATCAAATCCTGGCTATCGAACCGCCTTTGCGTGAGTCTTCAACTTCACTTTTAAACAAAGTCGAAAAACCAACAACAAGATAATCTAACCTTTTCCCTTTGTACAACAGCGGAAGCTCAATCACTTCTTAAACAATTGAATCAAACTCGTGACTTTCGACAATTCCTTTGTAGGATCAGACAATGCTTTGTTCAACTCGCTCGAACTCGATAATCTATTTCTGGTCATCATGACCAAGTCTCGTGGACCGAACTCAAGGGGAAAGAGGACCGTCCTCTCGAACAACCATAAAGTGATGGAATTGATGAGGTTGAAAAGTTGATGAAGACATCTTCCAAATCCTCAAATCAAGGAGTAGTACCATCCAAGGTGTTCATCAAATCGTTGTAATATCCTTCAATCTTTAAAGTCTCTTTCATTCTCTTTCATGCGTACGTGTCGGCTCCTGTGTTACAATTTGACTTGATTGGTCAAAGTTGTAACCTTTTTGTTTTTAAGATAACTAGCATTGTACCCTTCACGAGTGATTTTTGTAATATATGTAATCTTGGGTCAATTTCATGCGGAGTATGTTTCTATAGGTAGAAGTTATATATGCAGGGTCAAGTTTGAGATGGGATGTTATGTGTTGAATCATATTACCACTAAAGGATGAACATCTACCCTCAGAAGTCTTGTTGTAGTCTGTGTAGTGTGAGGTGAAGAGAGAGTTGATGAATATTTGATTGAACTTGAAACCTGATGGATGAAACAGTGAAGTTCCATGTGAGAGAGTGAGTTAAGTATACATAAGCTAAGATATCAAATGAAAGGATTACAAACTGTTTAAGTGGTTGACTGTTGACTGGTTTTACTACATTCACTTCTTTCAAGATGGACTTCTTCTCAGATCCAAGATTAAAACAATCAACAACAACAACAACCACTAACAACAACAATAATAATATCAAAGTCAAAACTATACCTTCAATTCAAATTAAAAAACCAACTACAATCTCAACAAAACCTTCAATCAGTCAAACCAACCCACCATCCAAACCAAAACCTCAATTAAAAAAACAAACCAAAAAAAGAACCATCGATCAACCTATTCCAAAAGTAAGACCTATAAAAAAAGCAAAATGGTCAGGAACTCAATCATCATTAAAACCAAATCGACTTCAAGAATGTTTAGAAACACCGGGTCAACCAAGTGCTAGTACTAGTACTTTACTAAGTGATGATAAATCAGAATCTATTTCAATCACTCATTTCGATATCCAAACTTCAGATTCAGATTCAGATTCAGATTCAGAAGAAAGAACCAAACAAGAAAACCAATTATTAGATCGATATCATCGATTTATACCACGCGATGTGACACGGACTCAAACTGGATTCTCCTCAACTCATCCATTACTATCCCATCATCATCCCAACATTTCGATCCTGACTGCCGATCAATTAATCAAACAGAACAGAGCCAAGTTTAAACATTGGTTTAGAGCTGGACAAGGTGATTGGCCATTTAAAGAATCAGAAGATCCTAAGGTTTCTTTGGTTTATCCGGCGGGTGGTCAGGAAGTCTTTCCATTGTTGGTGCCTAAAGATCAAGAAGATGAGTATAGACCGATTGATGATATTTTGAATGTTAGTGCTTTTTTAATTTGAATCTTTAAGACGTTTTGTTCTATTCTGATCTGAGAAAGATGAGTTCTGTTGATTGATGGATGGGTTTCTTTGATGATGTTCTGTGAATAGGTGATCACGATTACTTTGGCTCAGTATCTTACACCTGAACAATCTATTGGATACTTTTCTGAACATCATCCGATCTTTGCTCCTTCATCCAATGTAACGTATCCGAAGCACGATTTCCGATTCTTAAATCGATCATCTTCAACTAAACCGAGTAGAAGTTCATCAGTTCAAACAGGTGCTCAAGAACCTATTATACCAAAACATGATTTAGAACTAAGATCTGATGAACCCGATTTAAGTCAGTTACCATTGATTAAATCTCTTTCGAAATCGATTCGTCGACAGAACGGACCAGATTTTTTAAAATTAGTGAATTGGTATAATAAAGTGATTCGACATTTGATTGCTCAAAAATCAATTCAAAACCAAATTAAAGAAATGAAAGGATTAAAGATGAATATCTGGGAAATGATCTTAGGACAATCGTATGAAAGAAGAATCGGACCAAAGATCGAAACTGTCAAAGAATACGAAACTTGGAGTAGTAATGTATATGGAGAACTTAAACCTAGACTCGTTTCTGATCTAGTTCATCTAGTAGGACTCAAACCTGGTCAAGTGTTTATCGATCTGGGATCAGGTGTTGGAAATATCGTGATGCAAGTCGTCTTGGAGGCTGGGTGTGTTGGGGTTGGGTTTGAGAATATGTCGAGTTGTTGTCGATTGGCAGATGAACAGATGAAAGAAGTCATCGGTCGTTGTCAATCCTTTTGGGGAGTTTCTTTGGGTCAACCTTTATTGATTGAAGCTGATTTTACTAAAGATCCAAGGGTTGGAGAATGGTTAAAACAGTACGTCTGGATTCCTACTGATCACACATTCCTTTCTTTTCTTCGAAAACTGATCTATACCATGAAAAATTCTTTTGTAATCAAATATATTTAGGGCAGATGTGGTGTTAGTGAACAATCAAGTCTTTACACCTACATTGAATGATAGTTTAACATTATTATTTTTAGAATTAAAAGATTTCACTCAGATTATTTCATTAAAACCGTTTGTGTCTAAAGATTTTAAGATTAGTGAACGGAATATGAATTCACCTTTGTCGATCTTAAATCAACCTAAAGAGTTTTCCTATGGATCTACTTCGGTTTCTTGGACTGATAATGGTGGGAAGTTTTATTTGACGGAAGTTAATCGGGCTAGATTGATTGAGTTTCAGAAAAGTTTGGGTGGATTGGATCGCAGTTGAAAATTGAAATTCAAGTTGAAATTGATATTCAAGTTGGGCTTTTTGGGAGACCGGAAGTTGGATTGAAAAAGATTTTTTGTTTATTGATTAATGTTTTCTTTGGAAGAATGAAATGTATTTAGGGAATATCATATATATATGAAAAAAAAATTGAAAAAAATCATCAAGATCCTTGTTGTCATTATTAAACATCTTGATTTCTTACAATTCTTTAAGGATGATTCATATTACTTTCTTTTATCATCATCATCATCATCATCAATTAGCAAGCTTTTCTTTCTTTCTTTTTCTTTTGATGATATATTTTCATTGCTTTATATAACTTAATTTGATATGTTCCAAAAACAGAAAAAGGATGGTTTTTGGTTTACTTAATTGTAGGTATATATGTTTCTGTGTGTCTTTTTTTGTGAACTTGGTTGGGTTTAAAATCAAATTAGTTTCTTGGAATTGAACTTTTTTTTACTTGGATTTTTGGATTTTGAATCATCAGACATGGTTCATCATATGGAGTTTGAATAAGTCTTTTTGGTATGAATTGACATAAAGAATATTCACTGGATCTAACTTGATTGAGTCTTCTTGCTGTGAAGATGTTCCGCTCAGCTTGGCAAAGAAGTTGAAAGTAAAGGGGTTACTTGATGGTGTTGGATTTCAATCTCATTCTACAGTTGGAAAAGTTCCCAATGGTTAGTGATTGGATTTGTGATACGTTTCTTCTTTCTTAAACCCTTCAGTCAAGTCAATATACACTTTTACATGATGACCACAATGATGGCCTCATCGACTTCATCACCAGGCATTTCCATTTCAGCTTCTAATCTGAACTAGCTCTGAGACCAATCGTGATTTTTCTTTTGATAGATTTCAAGCAGAATCTTCAAAGGTTCAGTGATCTAGGTGAGTGATAAGATACCTTTTTTCCACAACCCGGATCCTTACTGAAGTGTCTCCTCACACTCACATAATCATCATCAAATCAAGGCCTAGACGTTCCCATTACTGAATTAGATATCCGAATGAGGATGCCAGCAACAAAGAGTGATATGGAACAAGAAGTGCAAGACTATCAATCAGTTGTTGAAACTTGTTTATCCGTTGACCGGTGTTTGGGTATTACTATTTGTGGTGTTGGATACAAGGATTCATGGATCCCTTCCACATTTAAAGGTAGGTCCTCTATCACTTTTGATCATCATCTGGTAAAGAAGAGATCACTCTGTGGTTGGATATGTATGTGCACTAAATGGTCATCATCTTACCTTTTTGTTGCTATTTCTAGGATATGGAAATGCATTTCTATTTGACGATGATTATAACATAACAGAGTCGTACTCAGTTGTAACAACAGCTCTTGGATACAATCAAACAATCTAAAATTTCTTTGTCATGTTCTCCTACTCCAGAGGAAGGCTTGTCCTGACGCTGGTCATGAATCTGTTTAAAAGCCAAGCAGAGCTTGTGCTTAATTTATATGATGTGAAGTATTCAGCAAAGCCAAAATTCTGTGTCACCAATCCAATCTTGTGCAAAGAAAAGAAGACCCAGAGACTGACTTGGGTGCAAGAGTTAAGTCTTATAATAATTATGATGTTGGATCACTGGGGTTTAATTGGTCGATTTTCAAAGCCAAGCGAATATCGCGAGGAGTCAGTCCACCTACCGAGTGGGTAAACAGGGTAAGATGTAATTGATTATAATTATTCAAGTTGATATCAGGATGATGCTATCAACAAAAGATACTTCCTAATCAGCCCTAATAAATTCCAAGCGGTCAACCGAACAAGTTTCTGAAAAAAAAACTCACATCACACTCATCAGCCATAGGTCGTAGTTTATCATTTATCCATTCAATAGCTTTTCCCCAAGTTTTGAATTGGTTATCAAATGTTTTTTTCAAAGCATAACTTTGGTTTCCATTAACTTCAATTGGTATCACTTTCCATTCAGATCTAATTAAACTTGAGTTTTCTGGTCGATCAAGTAGTTCATCAATATCTAATCGGGTTTTATAAACTTTGAAGGGTTGCTTGGTTTTTTGAACTTTTGAGGTTGTTTGTGTTGATCTTTTGGTTGGGTTGAAAGGTAAGTTTGGAATGGATGAGAGACGGGACAAGGTTAGAGATCGGAATGAAGAAGTTACAGGTCTGAACATCGTGGATGAATTGATGATATTGTATGAGAAATATCAATCACTGCCAGTGCTGGACTCTAAAGTGGACAAACAGGCAGTGGTCATCGATGAGGATGATGGTGATGTGCTGATGCCATTGGGACTCAACCGAAGACTCGACAGCTTGTACACCGGGCTTGTACCGTGCAGATCTGAAGATATCCGCGGGGTTGAGAGCTCTTCGGTAATCAAGCCATCAACAATTCTGCCAAGTTTTATGCGAATCATTGATTTATGAACGAACTCTTCAACTACATTGCCTTCCTAGGCATCGGATTAGTGACCATCACGTACTTCTTTCTCAGACGATCGAAGAATCCAAATGCCAAGACCGTCACGATTGTTGTTTTGGGTGATTTGGGTAGAAGTCCAAGAATGATGAGACATGCTGTTTCATTTGCCGATCACGATTGGTCGGTCAACATCTTGGCATATCCCGGTGAGATAATAATGAAAATAACTTTTAAATACTTGAATGATTTGAAGAGATAATTTATTGACTTATGAATTTGGTTGATTCACACAGGTACTACTCTTCCGAAAAAACTGACAGAACATCTCAAGATTCGAATCTTGCCTTTATCTGAACCACCACGATTCATTTCGGATGATCTTCCAAGACGACTTTTCGTGTTGATTGGTGGTCCTTTGAAAGCAATTTACTTGAGCTTAAACTTATTATATTCACTTTTGCTTCATGCTCAAGACTCTAGTTATGTGATGGTACAAGTTGAGTCTGATCGATTTGATCCATCTTTTTCCAGTAAACATCAAACTAAGCAATGGGTTTGTATTCATAGAATCCACCAGCTATTCCTACATTACCAATGGTTCAACTTGCGCGACTTGTACTTGGGTTCAAGTTGATCATAGATTGGCATAATACTGCTTACTCCATCCTCGCACTTAAAGTCGGATCCGATCGTCATCCTATGGTCCGAGTTGCCGAATTGTTTGTCTGTAGCTTCTTCAAATTGATTTGGCTAAATAAAGTGTATTTTTCTGATGTACTTTTTAATTTAGGATTGAAAAAACGTTTGGTAGAATAGCACATTTGCATCTCTTTGTCACTGAAGCTGAACGTGTATATCTTTCCAAAACTTGGCAGCTTCAGTAAGTTTGTCTCTTTTTGAATTTGTTTGGTTTTTTAATGATGTGATCTGACATTCTGAAATTTTTGTTGATTTTGTAAAAGAGGAAAGACTCATGTCTTTTACGATCGACCTCCACTTGATTTTTGCCGACTAACCGTTGATGAAATCCATCAAGTTGAGTGAATTTGTTCGACTCAAAGCTCTGCGCTACGTTTGCAAAGGTTTTCCAATCCGATTTGATCCTCTTGATGATTTCCCAAGAGCTGATCTCTCAATTGCACCACTGCATTCTCCGATGATGGCGAAATAGTTATGGGAGCGCCTTCCGCTGAGTAAAGACCCGGCCGTACTCTCCACATTCTATCCCTCCCATCACATCTCATCACATGAAACACTCGTGTCTATGAAACCAACAGATACCTCAGCTCATCTCAAGCCCAATCGACCAGCGCTAATCGTGTCATCCACATCCTGGACCCATGATGAAGATTTCAGTATCCTCATCAACGCTTTATCCATCTACACGAAATCCAAGAAAGACAACCCAAACCTACCAAGCCTACTTTGTCTGATCACCGGCAAAGGCCCATTGAAAGAGTTTTATCGTCAAGAAATTGCAAAACGAGATAAAGATGAGAAATGGGGATCACAGGCGGTGAAGTGTGAATTGGTTTGGTTAGATGATGTAGATGATTATAAAAGGTTGTTAGGATCTTGTGATCTAGGTATTAGTTTACATCAGAGTAGTTCAGGATTAGATCTGCCTATGAAAGTAGTAGATATGTTTGGTTGTGGATTACCGGTCTGTGCTCGGAATTTTGCGTGGTATGATTATTTGAATTGTTATCATCTCTTCCACTCCTTGATCTCATTTTAGTTTGTTCGTTGATGAATATTTACAGTATATCGGAATTGGTGAAGCACAACAAGAACGGTTTGGTATTCGATACAGAAGCAGAACTAGCTTCTCAGCTCGAGGTAAGTACTTCCCTTGCGAAATATGATTTGGACTTGCACTGATCCTATTCTTTATAGAGTTTGTTGTCTGGGTTTCCAGATAATCAGTTAGAAGATTGTCAATTGAACAAACTCAGAGATGGGATTAATTCCAACACTTATGGAGTCAATAAGAGAGCTTGGTCAAACTGGGATGAAGAATGGGAACAAAACGTACTTGAAACATTGCAGTCTGTAAACAACACATGAAATTTGTTATCTTTGTGTTCAATTTTTTTGAAAGGATTTGTTTGCATGAGGTTCAAAGTGAGTTGATCAGGTTGAGTTGTGCCAACACTTTACAATACTCGTGAGTAATTGGGTAAGATGTTTATCGTGATGGCAAGTGTTATTGAGAGGGAAGGAAATTCTTAGGACTATGTTTTGGGTTTTGAGACTTCATTCCTGGATTATTGACCTTTTGAGTATCTAAGAAAGACACGAGCATGATAACTGATCCCTTTGCTTGAGTGTCCGGTTGAATTACCCATGGTACTTTAGTAGCGTAGCAAATTTATCAACTCATGTGATAAAACGAGAGATTGACTGGAATCTTCAGCCCTTGACCTTGAGGACAGGGGTATACACAAGAGCTTAGGCATGTGTTTCTTGCCTTGTGTGATTGGTAGACATTTGTTGGCTACTTACTGTTTAACCAATTATTCACCAAATCTTATCTCTGAGGTATTGATCAGCTGACTCTATGTGTTGTCACACTCGATACTGGTCATGGAAATAAGATCTTTTGGAAAGATGTTGTTTATAACCTCAAGTCATGTCAAGATAGTAAGGCTATAGTAATACAACACAAGAAATTTGAACAATTCACAGGCTTTTATCCGGAAGTTATGCTCTGTAGGCTCATTTTATTTTATAGAAAATGAGTTTTCACATAATAACACCCCCTTCAAAAGGCTCTACTCTTCATACTTTGAATGTTAGCTTCGTGATGACTGACACATCAGATGATACTTGTGCTTCCTTTTCTACATCTGAGATTGTTTCCCTTGAAGACAGTCGCGACTTTGATATGTTTCCTACGAACTTGCTCAACCACGTTCTGTGGTAGCACCACTGGTTGATGAGCTAATTCCTCATGTTTTGATACATATCACTGGCAATGCTCAACAGTTAGAATGCTCCTATACCAATGGCTCTAACCGTTCTTCACATTAATAATAACAACACAGGCTAGTTTCTTTGTCCTGTTCTTGTCGCGTTTGGAACTATAAATGACCATGTATTGCTCACGATGATTCGTTAACGGGAACTGCATGATAGTTCCGTTGAGATCCGAAAGGTCGCTGCGCTTGACGGGTGAAGTTAGGGAACTGCTCTCTATGGATGGGAACCCGGGCTTTGCATGTTATGGGAATGAAACTTGACTTTGCACTGGCCCTTGCAGACTTCGTGATTTGAGGGCAGTGCTGTTCCTGAGAGTTAAGTTTGTCCTGAATGCTGCTGCCGTTTAGAAAGTAAATATTTCAGGGCTGCGTTTAAAATGTATTATTAATTTCTCACAAGTCCTGACCTGGCCATGAACGTGTTTTGACTGAGTCAAATTGAAATTAAATTAAATTGTAATTTATATTTCTTCAGGGCTGAGTGCTGGTTCCGATTGATTGATTTAATTTTTGCCAAAACCGTCACCGAGGTAAAGGTTTTTGACCTTTGACCTAATAAGTATAAAACCCAATCAAATCTCTCTCTTGACTTTTTTCCCTTTTCCTCTTTTCTTTCCTTCGTCCTCCATCTCCATCACAGCCTCACGATCAAATTATTATTTCTAAAAAAAAGACAAAAAAAATTATTAAAATCACTTGTCTCTTATCATCTTCATCAATAACAACAAGAACCAAAAAAATTATTAAAACAAACAAATCATACGTTCGTTCATTTCCACTTTCATCTCTCACTTTCCTTTTTCAGTCTTCACTTTTCGTTTTCACTTTTCATCACTCCTCGATCTCACTTCCTTATCCCCCCACTTATCTCATCTCATCTCTCCTCAACTAACTTATCTTCACATCTATTCTATCAATATCGTTATCAGAAAACAGATCTTCATATCGCTAAACAAACGCAAAAAAAGATCAAAATATAAAACCGGTCAGGCGAAAGTAAATCATTCACCTTTCGATAAACTTCGTTTAAGCGTCTCGTCACTGTTCCGTTAGACTTGACTTAACTCATACTTCGTAAGTCTTTTGGTCGCACTCCCTCATACACTTGAACTTTCAACCTGACTATTTGCATCTTTTATCTTTATAGCTCGTGCCTCAGTCTTCGATCGTCTCTCTCTAATTGACAATC
Source organism: Melampsora larici-populina 98AG31 (assembly GCF_000204055.1). Taxonomy (NCBI): domain Eukaryota; kingdom Fungi; phylum Basidiomycota; class Pucciniomycetes; order Pucciniales; family Melampsoraceae; genus Melampsora; species Melampsora laricis-populina. The sequence continues at coordinate 607,484 of NW_006768813.1, forward strand.
AGCGGACGAAGTTATCTTCATCCCATCACATCGATCTTCATTCAACAAGAAGAATCCCATAGCTATCGTCATGACTTCCACCGTCGCCGCTTCCATCGCTCAAAGTGAGATCTCTTCTTCCGGGAAGGAGGCCACCCTCGCTAGCATGGCTTCTGAGGTCGCTGCTGCTCCAAATGTTTCGGAGGGCACACCTGTTGTCGCTGCCAACACTCTTACCCCGCCATCCGCCGCAGCTCCGGCTTTGAACACGCCCTCTGCTCCGTCTTCTGTCTCCACTGCAACTCCCAATGCCAGCCCCGCTAGTCAACCCAATACCTCACTATATGTTGGCGAGTTGGATCCTACTGTCACCGAAGCCATGCTCTATGAAATATTCAGCATGATCGGTCCTGTTTCCAGTATCCGGGTGTGTCGTGATGCGGTGACTAGGCGTTCGCTTGGTTACGCTTACGTCAACTACTTGAATGCTGCTGATGGTACGTAGTATTGACTCTTTCAAATCATGTACTTGCATGTACTGACACATCCTTGAACAGCCGAACGTGCCTTGGAGCAACTCAACTACTCGCTCATCAAGAACAAGGCATGTCGAATTATGTGGTCGCAGCGCGATCCTTCTCTTCGTAAGACTGGGCAGGGCAACATCTTCATCAAGAACTTGGATGAAACGATCGACAACAAGGCCCTGCACGATACTTTCGCTGCCTTTGGTGACATTCTGTCATGCAAAGTTGCCATGGACTCAACTGGTGCCTCTAAAGGTTACGGTTTTGTTCACTATGTCACTGCCGAGTCAGCTGAAGCGGCTATCAAGGGTGTCAACGGTATGCAATTGAACGACAAGGTGGTCTTTGTCGGGATCCACGTTCCTCGACGTGAACGACAAGCTAAGATCGATGAAGTTAGGGCCCACTTCACCAATCTCTATATCAAGAACTTGCCCACCGAGGTCACCACCGAGGAACTCAACGAGATGTTCAGCAAGTATGGCCCAGTCACCTCTGCTGCTGTCCAGGCTGACGAATCTGGCAAGCATCGTGGATTTGGTTTCGTCAACTACGAGAATCACGAATCCGCTAGCAAGGCCGTCGAAGCCCTCCACGACAAAGACTACAAGGGCAACATCCTCTACGTCGCCCGTGCTCAAAAGCGTGTTGAGCGTGATGCTGAGCTTCGACGAGCTCATGAGCAGCAAAAGTACGAGACGACACTCAAGTACCAAGGTGTCAATCTCTACATCAAGAACTTGGATGACGAGTACGACGACGAGAAGCTTCAAGCCGAGTTCTTACCTTTCGGTACCATCACGTCTTGCAAGGTCATGAAGGATGACAAAGGTGTCTCTCGTGGTTTCGGATTCGTTTGCTTTTCTGCTCCTGACGAGGCTACCAAAGCCGTGGCCGAGATGAACGGCAAGATGCTTGGATCGAAGCCATTGTATGTCTCCCTCGCTCAAAGGAAAGATGTACGAAAACAACAACTCGAGGCCCAGATGTCCCAGCGGGCTCAAATGCGCAGTCAACAAATTGTGAGTTTCTTTCTATTGACCTCTTCCTCAACGTCTTCACGCTTGCTCATCTCATTTGATGTGTTAGGCTGCTGCAGGTATCCCTGGTGCGCCCTATGGTGCCCCACCCAACCAAATGTACTATGGTGGGGCTGCCGCATACCCTCCTCCTGGGCGTGGTATGGCCTATCCTCCCAATGGCATGCCGGCTGGTATGCCACCTCGTCCTCGTTACGCTCCTCCAGGACAAATGCCACCCATGGGTATGCCTGGCGCACCTCACTATCAGCCGCCTCAAGGATACCCTGGCTATCCTGCAGGTGATCCCGCATTCCCTGGAGCCGACCATGCATACCCCGCTGGCGACCCTGGATATCCCGCTGGTGGCCCCGCTCCTGCTGGATCGATGAGAGGTATGCCCGGTCCACCCGGTGGGCCTGCCCCTGCTGGGTTCCGTGGACCCGGCGGTCCAAATGGTCCTCCAATCGGTCGCAATGGTATGCCACCCGCCGGAGGTATGCGAGGGGCTCCACCTCAATCGCGTGACCCAGCCTACCATCAGCCTTCGACCTTATCGGGTCGAGCTACCAGTCACCGTGCTCCGGAAGCTCCACAGACAGGATTGAGTCCGGCTGCCTTGGCCAAAGCGAGCCCAGCCGAACAAAAGCGTTCGTCATACAATTTCTATTACCTCCTCAAGCCTGTCTGACTTTATTCTATTCACAACCTACAGAAATGCTTGGTGAAGCCCTTTACCCACAAATCGCCGAGAAGCAACCAGAGAAGGCTGGGAAAATCACCGGAATGATTTTAGAGATCGACAATGCTGAGCTACTTCACTTGTTGGAGAACACAACTGCTCTCGATGCCAAGGTCTCGGAGGCTGTTCAAGTCTTGGATGAGTACGAGCGCAAGGATGGAAAGACTGATCAATAATCGACTTGTCGATTATCCCCAAGTTTTCTTTGTTCGATCAACTCGAGTCGCACTTTTTCATTGAAGTTCTCCTTATACCATATTTCTTCAAGTTGAAAAGAAGATATAATCTAGAGGCGGGTATTATGATGGAAACTACTTGTTCTCTTTTTTTTGGTACGCGTCAAGTCGATCGAGCAAACAGTGGAGGTTGGGGTCTTGAGAGGTTTTTTTCTCTTTACGATTGATTTTTTCCCTATTTCTTTCTTCATTATTGGTGTTATTGCTTCTTTTAATGTCCACCTTAAGCTCGCTCACCCATGAGAATATACTGAATAGCTATAGTTTGTCAAATCGTTCTCTTTGACATTTTCTTTTTTGTTGGTTCGTTATTTTTTTGGGGGGGAAATGGTGTGGGTTGTGAGGAAATTTTTGGATGATCACTTTGGTTTTTGCGTGGTCTTCATTTAGTAAATAGTTTTAGTTGTCGTAACGCGAAGTAGTGAATGAATTTCTTTCCCCTGATCAAAACTTTATCTTTGAGCCTAGTGACAATGAGTAATGTTGAACTTGTGAGTCGTGAGGAGTGTTCGCTCGATGAACGTCAATCATAGTATGTTTGTCAAATTGCCAGATGCCCTTTCAACACGAATTTCAATCCGCATGTCAAATCAAACATTCAGCAAACTCATGGCTCTGTTCAAAGCAACAACGATTGCTCTACAAATTCTCATAAATTCATGGAGTCTGTTGCCGTATGCTTCCATGTAACAGAGAATGAACCTGAAATTAGTATTGAAAGAACCTGAATGAACATCCATTGAGGAGGTCATCAACCTTTGTGTTCAATTGTAGCAACAGAATGATCTGAGACACTTGCAGTCCTGTCGTCTCTTGATTAGCTTTGTATCACCGCTCTTCAATAAGTTCTTAATCTCTCCAGAATCCTTTGACTGATTGAAAGTGTTCAAAATATTTCATCACCATTTGGTAGACCCAGATAGATTGATTGGAAGTAGCAGAAGCACTGAATTTCAGTACACTTAAGACAGTGAATGCTGTGTTTATAGCATTTCTGGATCAGAGTTACAGGTACAAATAGCAAGGGAGATAAAGAATTGTCTTCAGAAAACTGAGCAATCCCTGTGGAAAACTGGCTAATGATGAGCTGATCATTACAATTTCAAGATTGATCAGAATCAGTCAAACCAAGCTGGTTCCTTACAAATACCATGTAGTTGATCAAACAATACCTGAAGTGTCCCGCCACAAAAAGCAAAAGTGGAGTGGCTTGCTCCTCTTGCACTACAGTCCTAGCTGAAAAGCGGGTCTAAGCGCTCTGCCTGCACTACCAGCTTCTCTGATCTCATATAGTGAAGTGAATTTTTAGCGGGGCAATTGCAAGTATTGCTGTGCTCTAAATTTTGACATGATGTATCCAGCAAACCAATCTGAAAGATACTGAAAGCTGTCAAGAGACAAATACCATAACATGCCTCTTTGGATAGTGGTTGTTCTACTGCACATTAATGATTGAGTTCCAATGTGATTGTTTCCACTGATTTATTCCTGGATATTTGTTTTACCTTCCATATATTGTTTGGCTTCTCCCTGCTCATTATACATATACTTATTCCTGTGCTCCCATGAAATCAAATTATAGGACAATCCGCCCCACCCTGATAACCAAAGATCATATGTGGTGGGGTGCAAGTGGTGCAGGTGTGTCTTGTAAGTGGAGCAAGAGAGGATGTTGGATTTAGCAGGATTGTGCCCTGTTACCAAAGAAAGAAAAAAGCAGATTGAAGTGGAGAGCTTCAGGTGTTGGATCAAAGTTGGTACAAGTGTTTTTGATTGCATGTACTGGATAAGTTGAGTGGGCCATTTTTGGGTGAATGTTCTGATGACCCTCTTGGTATGATCATTGGGTAATTTCTGGGCTTGCAGAAATTATCTGGTGAATACCAAAAGTTAAGGTTGAACAGAGCACATCATATAGCACAAGTATATATCATCAAGGTTGACTAGGTTTTGTTTGGAAGAACCCAAGAGCTTGGCTCTGTACGGTCAACTCCCTCTGAGTTGATATCCCTGTAAGTGCATAATTTTCTATGTACATAGGATTTTTTGCTGCCAAAAAGGGGTTCTCCAGCCAAAATGAGGTCTATAAGTGCATGTTCCTTTAAGTGCATGAAAAAACCACCCGCCAAGCTGTATGTAATTAGAGGGGGTTGACTGTAATTTGGCACCTAAAAGCATGTCTCAGATTTTTGGTATCTATAATAAACATATCACTGTTGGCATAGGATAGGAAAGAGCAGATATTAGTGTCTGGACGCACTTATTTTGGAAATGATAAAATTGAAGTTCTACATCTCCTCTGCAGCTTTTTTTGTCTTAGTTGTTGGTAACGGGTTATTAACGAATGGGAATGTGAATGAATTCGGGCGGTACATAATGGTTGTAATCATACTAACGGGTCGGATCACGTTTTCTTATTATAGCACCACAGCCATGACATCATTGGCTCTTTACCGCTTTCACCGAATTTCATTATTTCATTCCCATAGTGTTTACAACCGATTCCTTTGATTCTTTTTCTCTATCAAAGTTTCTCTATCGTGGTAGTTTTTTTTTGCGCCCACCCTCCCTTATTTCCCATTTTTTATTTTGTTATATTATTATCAAGTGAGAAAGGTTTTTCGAGGCTTTATTTTTTGTTTTTTGATATTACGTATTTTTATGGTTACGGTTTTTTGTAGAAGTTGATGAGTACAAAGACAAAGATAAAAAAAGATTATGTAGCAAGATTCATCTTATATTTTTTCTGTCATTATTTTTAGTATTTTTTTCTAAAAAATTGTCTTAGTTATGTCCGCTAGCCACCCCGTAGGGTCACGCTCACACCCGGTGACTTTTTCGTGGCCCAGGGCGTGGCCAGGGCCATGGCCTATGCCACGCATGGCCTTAAAAACATGGCACAATTCAACAATTTATACACGTTATAATGCCACCATCCTTCATGATATTTGCCGCAAAGACGGAACGAATCCAACTCGCCCTCATTGAAGCACAGAGAACACGAAATCACACAGAAGGGCCAGGGCATGGCCGAGGCCGAGGCCCCGGCCCTTGCCCTGAGCCCTGCCGTGGCGCCACGAGGCATCGGGGCATCGGGTGTGAGCGTGACCGTAGGGTGCACTTTATATTTTTATTAGCAATTCATTCACCCTCGGCAATCTGCCTTGGGTTTCGCCCAAAACACTGTTGCCTGCTTTAGTATGTTTCATACTAAGTTTGGTAAGTTTGATAAAGTTCACATTTCAACAACTTCATATAATCAATCCTTCACATTCAATTTCCAGCCAATGGTCCATTGGAAATCCCTTGATGACTTGCTTGAGACACCAAAAATCAGATGTCTACACTGTGTTGCTATATTTTTAACTTTTGGATAAGAGTGCTGGGTTAAAATTGAAGGAGCCTGATCATGATATGACAAAGATTATCTTTGTGCTCTTCATGAGGTCAAAAGAAAGTGAAGAGATTAGAAAACCATGATGAAAAGTTTGCTTGTATCTTGTGATTATGTGACGAGTGAAGAATGTGAGATTACATCAACTTCAAAAGCTCTTCCTCTTCCTCATCCTCATTTTCAAACATATAATGCTATTACTGGTTTGTTTTCATCCAAACATCAAATGATCCAACATTGAAAAGTGTCCACGTGAGATGCAATACTTCCAATGCTTTGAATCAGTGTTGTTGTGAGTGACTTCATGCGGTTTCAATCATTCCAAGATTGTAAAGATGATATGACGGTCAGTGAAATATGACCAAGACTGAGCAAATGACAGGAGATGATTACAAAGGTCCGAGGACTGGACGGTGACCCGAACTTTTGTAATCACCCTCATTGTGATGCTTATTGTGATTCTGTTGGTTGAACCTTTGCTTGCATCAATCCTTCCATCATGCCCAATTATTTCATAGTCCATCACTCCTTGATGACGTACCGAGCTTCAACCAATCTAAAAATGGCTGTCCCACGTTTCCGTTCATCATATCACAACTCAGCCAGCTTCAGCTTTCGCGAGGTTTCGTTATTGGGATCGTCACACACTCGGCAATTTGCAAACCAATCAGCAGAGATTCCGCCCCTACCTTCTAATGTTCGCCCAAGCACTTTACTCCAAGACTTTCATCTCACTTGGTTGGATCAACATATCAAACATTCGCCTTCACCATCAGTCATCACGCCGATCAAGAAGTTGGTTGAGCAAGCTCGTGGGAATGATCGAAAGCAATTAGATCCATATTCATTAAAGTATGAGCCATACCCAATTTCCGAGAGAAGGGTGGATATCATGCGAAGCGCAGTTAGTCCGATTTGGGACCGAGAAGATGGATTGCGTAAGGCGATCGAGCAAGTTGCACGAAATGAATCACCGCGAATAGTTGATCAAAACCTTGACGAACCAGATGGTGATGGGATTGTCTCAATTACCTACATCATCTCCGACAGCCCATCTCGTCTGAGGACAACAGTCAACCAGAGAATGGCACCAGATCTCAACCAAACCATCACTTGCTCTGGATTCGCGATTCAACCTGAGAACTCAGCCGAGGTCTTGATTGTGACTTGCGCTCATACACTTTGGCAGATATCTGATCGACTTGGTGCTATTGCTATTGAGAAAAGTGAAGGCACGAATCACGTGATTTCTGCTGGTCTGGTGATGTCTAGTTCAGGAGAGATCTATATGATTGACGAAGTGATTAGTGCTCTGATTGACTCTGATATTTTGATCTTACGACTACGTCAACCCAAGGATGGGCCGATTACAAAACTTCGTACCTTACCCATCAGTCCCTATCCATGCCCTGAGCAAGCATCAGTCTGGATGTACCAGGCCTTTCGAGACTCTCGGCTTGGTAGACCTCGTTGGGCGCCAACACAGGTCATCGAGTACAAAGATGTCATGGGAATTGCTGCACAGGTGAGTCAACCTATCTTTAACCACACGATACGTTGCTTGGCTTAAAAGGAGGGGTGATTTCATTCGGCTTGATGACCTTAGCCCGGAACCTATGATGATTTGGCCACTTTCAGTTTCGAGGCGATTCCCGTTGCTGGCTCGTCAGGTGGACCAGTAATTGACGAGCAAGGTGCAGTTGTCGGCTTGGTTCGTGGTCATCAGTCTAGTTATGGTGAACGAGCTAGTCGTGGGTTCGCGACGGTATCTGAGAAATTATGGGAGGTATTTGGCCTTCCTGGGTTTTTCACCCACTCGCAGCGCAATGTACGATGAGGATGGATGAGAGTTGGCCACCACTCATGCCTAACGAGTGTACCGTAGTCTGAAAAGTTGTTTGAGCTATGAATTTCTATTCTGTTTAATTCAGACCAAATAGTCAACAAACACGACAGTTTAAATAACAAACTACAAGGGTGGGTGTTGGGAGGTGAGAGTAGACAACCCTGATCTAGAAAGTCAGATGAAGCAAATGACAAGAGAATGTCCAATTCAACCTCAAGAGCAGCGCGAAGCTAAAGAAGTCAAGAATTTAGAAAAAAGAATTAATGACTTGGAGCCACTCAAGATCAAGATGGAGTGGTTTTAAAACCACATTGATTTTGGAGTCCATTTGGACCACCTCTACACCGATAGCGCCCAACAAGTCAAAGAAATCTGATACAACCAAGTTGCATCAGACGACATAGTGAGCGACTCGATCGGGTTCCGTCTAGAGAGGTGTTGTTTGACAAGGAAAAAAAGCGAAGAGTGAGCGATGCGGTGAAGTATTTATATGGAGTGCCCAGAGACTGCGCCGCGGTAACTTGGCAGGCCTGTGGTACAGTCACGTGATCGGTCAGCTCTCAGATTTCTCTCGGATCTCCAGCCAATGGACCCGTTGACTGACTGGACACCTTCTTGCTCTCTGAGTCTCATTAACCGTACCACTTGATTCTCTTTAATCTTTAACCACTGCTCAATGAATACCAACAAATGATATCAGTTTATCTATGTACTCTATACCCATATTTATCAACAATTAGATTACCTACTGCAGAAAAACTCGAGCACGACCTACCCACAACTCAAGCCATCTGGGTCTGGGTTGATAGACTCTGGACTAGCTCCTATGAGGCCAAACAGGGTTAGAAATGGCGCATATATCTGCGTGCATCTTATTGCTCGAGTAGAATCCTTATCCGCAAAGCGTGTCAATCATTAATGTGATTTTTGAAGTTGGAGACGGGTAAATCAGGGTAAATCCGCCTTTCCAGTCAACGTTCACTGGTCTGTAGATCAATTCAGTGGAATCTTGTGAAAAAGTGATGGTGCTAAGTCGGTGGATAAAGGAATTGATTATAACCGGAAGTACACGAGGCATGTAAAGGATTGTTAGAATTTGCAGGTTTTGACTTTGTTATTATTGATCAGGATTTCCAAAGTAGACATTCGAAGTTCTACCTCCCTGACCAGTTTTTGGAGATTAAGCATCACTTCCCGTGAAAGATTTTTGAATCAGGCCACAATTGGTGGAAAAGTCTGGACTTTGAGAGTCGTACTCATTTCACAAGATTATCTATAGCTATTGAGTCAAGATCCCGGTTTTGAAAGAAGGTTCGTAATATTGTAAGGAAAGTGTGGATAAACAATGCATAGAAAAGACGAAAACAACTAGAAAGGAATATAGGTCTTGTGTATAAGTAGACTGATATTTTGACTTTGTAGATACAATTCAGACTTTGTTAAACTTGAGATGATACATAGCAGAAGGTGTGAAATTGAATTTGTTTTTTTGAGACAAGGTACAGTTAGATATATTTACACATTTATAAACATTGGAAGAAATAGAAAAGACTACACTGAAGTTTTATACCATCATAAAGTTCGTTACAAACGAGCATTCATTGGTAATTTTGGACTCAGAAAAGTTTCCCTTGCCTTCTTTCGTAGCTTCATCATATCAATTCAGGGTATCTTGATGAGAGGCTAAGGTGTTGAACTTTTCAATCCTTTTGGCTTTGAATTGACTAGCAAATAGTACTGCTTCAATCGCTGCAGTGAGTAGCATGTTTGCCCCACAGAATGCTATTACTCCTGAATAAGGGCTCGAAAATCCGCTTCTTGGTGCGGTCAGATTGCTTTTACGCAAAAGAGAAGAAGAGATCGGTCCAGAGAGAATGTTGGCTATTCCTCGAGTTGCCGAGAATATACTATAGATAGACAGTGTTGTTCTTTCATCGACTATAATGCATAAACAAATCTTTTAGCTCTCAAATCAGAAGGTGGATATTGAAACTTCCTCTCACCTCTCCACTCTTTTATCACTGAGAAGTACAGACTTGTCCAAGAACCCGAAGTTCCTCCAAAGATGATTGAAAATATGATCAAATCATTCATGCTAAAGGTCTCCGCGCCCCAAAGGAAAACGATCGAAATGGCTGCCACAAGACTAGTGGCTCCACCAATGAGGTGGGTGGAGAAGTGATCGGAAAGAGTTCCAAAGACAAGTCTGGAACCGATGTTTGCGACTATATTCACCTACTGGTCAGTTTACCAGATCATCAGAGTATAGCATGAAGGGACGTACTGTTTAAGGCTGCTAGAAGTGTGGTTCCGGAGGTAGGCGAAAGCCCTTGCGAGTGAGCATAATCTACGTAGTTTCGATGTATGACAGAGATCAGGATGATTCACTAAGTGTTATGACGATTCATCCAAAGACTTACGAGGAAGATAGAGCGAGGGAAGGAAGTAGGAAAATGTTTGGAATATATTTGCGGCCACGAAAAGCCAAAGCGCTCCTGCTTTAAGTGCATGCCAATCCCCAATTGTTTGCCATATATCCTCGTCATTGTTCCTGTCAATCCTTGAGGAAGGATACGGGGGTTTTACGAGATACAAGGATACAAGAACAGCGACCGTGATGATGATGGTCTAGATTTTGGTGTTCAGTTTTCCACGTCCGCCGATTACAGTACTGAAAATCAGAGACTTACAAGGTATGCCAGAGCCATTGTGATGCCGCACTTGGCCAACAGTCTCTCTATGATGAACGGAAACAACAATCCACCCACCCCGTTTCCTAAAAAGATAGAAGTGCCTCGGATCAATCTTTGATCCGAATTCGATTTGTGAAACCGACCATCCCGAAGAAACCAAGGAACAATTGACAAACCTGAGAAAACGATGCCATTGGCCAAGCCTGGACGCTCAGGAAACCATTCGGGGAGGTAGGTCAGCTGGCGGGTCGGCACGGTCAAGTTGTTGAAAAGTGAGCCATGTTTCTTGTAGAAGATAGTGCAATGTCACGATCACTTACAGCTGGATAATATATTGCAACACCTCCTATCCCATAGCCGATACCCAACGTGAGAAGAACATGAACGCTCTGGATGATTAGAAGGACGAAAATGATGAGCTTTCCCCCGTACACCGAGAGCAGAGCCAAATTCTGCTTCCTAATGATTTCTGGGGAATGATAATAGAAGGGAAGATTCTTACATGGGTTGAAAAGCAGGAGAGCATCAAACTAATTGTTGTAAACCCCACTCCAAAATACATCGTCTGCGGTTTGATATGTGGAAAACGGTTCAGGACAGCTGAGACGATCGGGACTTATATGAGGTGGTTCAGTCATCAGCATCCAGAAGGCACTACACGCGAAGCTGAAGCAAGTCCTCAAGCGTACTAAGAAGAGCCAGCAAGCCTGTGTTCACCGTCCCGACAAGAGGGAGGATGAAATTTGCACTCGACTCATCGGCGAAGCGTGTATGAAGATAGTAGTCGAGCAACACCCCATATGAGCTTGGAAACCCCTGTATAGGAACAAATCGCCAAGATCGTTAATCAGAGTTATACGTCGTTTGCTTTCTTACATCCAGCAGTCAAGATTAAAAGCCCCACCCATATCGTTGTCTCTAGTATAAACATTCCAGCCAGATAACCCCAAGCGCCCCAGCGAATTTTCACCCGGCCTCCATTAGCATTAGATTCAAGTACGTCGGAATCCCCATTGCGGAAGGATGATCCGGAGTTTTGCTCCTTGAGACCATTTTCAGAATCTTGTTGGGCATCGGGCAGTACTTTTGGGTCTGTAGGCGATTCTTGATCTGCAAAACACCTGTCACGGTCACAAGAATGAAGCAACATATCAGCCCAGTTGTATTTTGATGAGTAGGGCGCGCAACGTCATACCCAACAGGACTTGGTGGTGAAATATCTTTGTTCTCGACTTTCGAGTCCGGAATAATGGAGATACATCCGACGAACTGACACGGGCCTTTGACCTCGTCGACATTGCAATGACTCATAACACGATGACACTTTTCCATCAATTTGGCGTAGACTCACAAAGAAAAACTAGATGAGCACAACTATGGAGAAATGTGCGACAAACACTGGGGCAGATCGTGGGTGGAAACTACAGGAGTCCAATACTTTCACCGGAACTTATATACCAGCCAGGTACATTATTAGGTACATTATTCATTGGTGTGATTGATCGACTCGACTGCAGCGTGCAGAAAAATAAACAGTCCGCAAGTCTCGGATTTTTTTACTCTAGTCAAAAGAGGTCTAGCCCTGGGACTAGAGCCGATGATGTAGTATACCCGGCTTTCTGCCTATGATCTTCATGAATCAAAACAAGGTTGTTTTTCTACGCTTTTGAAAACGAGTCATATTCATGTAAGCGGAGATTCCAATTTATTGGTCTCTACTAGACGTCATGAACTTCACCGATCACACGCAATTCGCACAGGGGTTCTTGATGATGAATGACATAATTGCTCGATCGTGACTTGAAAGTGGACTACGAGAGTACCCCTGGTCCATCATGAAACAGGGTAACGGCATCGATGTTCTACGTATTATGCGATGATCAAGCCATGATGATATTCCTCTCCACAAAATTTGAAGGAGTATACATCGTGAGGGACCATGTTGTAATGACTGAAGAAGCTTCTTGACTATGTCGCAGAGAATGCCGCGCTGGATCGAAAAGTGGACACAGTTTTGTGAAGATCGAGACACGCTTGGGTAGCTTCGGCATGGAAAGCAAGTGGGGATCTGTTTATTAGTTATGGAAAGTGGCGAAAGCTATGTCTGGGGGTCCTCAATTGCTATCCTGTTCAGCATCAGTCTCCGATACACTTTTGGCTGTTCACGAGCTTGGCGTGAAATTGTAGGGTGTAAATGGACGCGACAAAGCGGGAGCCAAGAGATGGGGGATAAAAGAAGTTGGATATTCTTTCCCGATGAAACTCCACACTTACTCGCCTTGAAAAGATTGATGCGCCTTATCCTCGCTCAATCTCCCCGGGATGCCGCATTGATTGATCTCCGCTATTTTGACCCATATATAAACTTACCGACCTTGACACACTGACACCACCATGAATACTACATATGTTCCAATCGTGAGCCAATCAAGACTGGTTTAAGTATACACTGGAAGCCTGAATTTGGGATTGGTTAGCTGAAATTAAAGACAAAGGTCGGAAAAACAAAAAGAACTGAGAAGATTGCGAACAGAACACAGAACCTCCTAAAACCATAGCTACAATGTTCCAGTGTATGCGCTCCTAGGGTGTGTCTATGAAGCATGGCTTTGTAGCATTTTCAATCAATCATTCTGGATGGAACTGAAAACCAACTTCGTATGACTGCAGATTGACTTTCTTGAATTCATCGCTCCCAACCAATCACGGACTTGATATAAGACTAAGTTGAACATAATGTTATATATTCTTCTGGGTTCACTCAAAAATATCATTTCACAAACTAGTCAAGCTCGAAATACAAGATATTACATCTAGTCTTCAAGCTTGAGCATAAACTCGCAGATGAATACTTTGCCAACACCATGCATAGCTTGGGTTCAACTTATTCTTTATAGCTAGATGAGCTGAATGTTAGAACTTCAATATGCAAAGGATTCGAGATTCTATGAATACATTGGAAAGTTCAATTCGACATGCATATCCTGCATTACATTTTGCATTGTGGAATTCAACAAGGAGTTGAAGAAGCAAGAAAAGGGCTGTATCACGATCCTTTCTTTGCAGATCTGATCAAAAGCTCAAGTTTTTGACCTCCACAGAAATCGAATGGAAACTTTCTACACCAAATGTCTGGTTTTGACATCTGAGGTAGTAACAGATAAATGATGAATATGAAGATAATCACAATGAGGTCTCTTTTGAATGATCTCATTCTTCTTGGAAACTTTGAAGCCAACCTTCAAATCCCCAAGGATATCAACCCGGCTTTCCCAATCATAAACCAGATCATGACCCAATCCACCAAAAATCCACCAATAACCAATGTTATCACGAACCAGACTTTGCATGTTTGTCCTAAAGAAAAAGAAGATCAAAAGAAAAAGAAAAACTACACAAAAAAACACTCAAAGATATTATAAAGAGTAAATAGGCCAGCAAATGTAAAAGAAGGCAAAAACATACATATCACACAAACAAACACACAAATCACCTCAACGGAATCTATTAAAGATAGAAAAGAAACATGAGACTAAGCATAAGGAAGGGAAGCCAAAAAGATAATCGACAAATATACAGAGGGATGTAGCTAGAGAATCAAATACAGAACCAAAAGAAAGAAAAAGAAAGGACGCAAAAAAAAGTACCAGTTTTATATATATATATATCTCCTGAATTGATCCTTCAAAACATACACTCCAAAACTCCATCCTCACCCTTTCCATTGTTCATCATCCCATCAAATCCTCTTAACATCTCAGCAGTCTTTCCACCTTTAAATGTAAATCCTACCCAAACCCCTCTACCGAATTTCTCATCCTTTTCTTTGACGGCTTCTACTGCTCTAGCCTTTTCAAAGACTTCTCCATACTTTTTCATCTCTTCTGGGTTCCCAAAATCATCGAAATAACCAGCACTGTAAGCAAAAGCCGATCAACATATTCATCAGTTCATTTGCTTTTAATTGTAGTCTTGATTTGGAATTACAGAGAAAAGAAGAAAATCAAAACTTACTCGATTTCAGAATCTAGAGCAGGAACAAATGGAGCAGGTGTCTTTCTCATATCATCCCAATTGGTTCCATTAAAGAATTGTAAACTACGAACAGCTTCAAGTGAAGCTAATCTCTTATCTCTTGAATTAATCAAAGCAGCAATCGCAGACCAAGCTGGATCTGAAAGATTAAAGATCAAATCTTCTGCTCGATCATAATGAGGACGTCTTAAAGCTCTAGACCAATTCTTCAAGTTCGCCCAAGTTTCTTCTGGAGAAGCTCCAGCGAATGGAGCATAACCTGATAAGAATTCGAATAAGATACAACCTAATGACCAACTTTTGGGTGGATTCGAGGAATCAAGTTTGAACTGCTAGTTAGTTAAACATCCCAAGTATTAGAAGTCGATAGGTATGACTCAACTAGTCGACTGAGAAACTATAACTTTGACCTTTGAGAACTTCAATGGCCATATAATCCGGACTACCGACGATCGAGTCAGCATATCTAGGTTCTTGAAGTCTCATAGTCTTATAAACCGTTTTCATCTCCACAGTCGAACGCCAGAGTTGTAAATCTTCTTCCTTGGCTTCATCTAACCTATGTTTTAAACTTTCAATCTTACCAGGGTTAAGAGAACCAGCAGCAAGACCAAAGTCGGTAAGTTTGATATGTCCAGTTGAATCGATGAGAAAGTTTTCAGGTTTAAGATCTCGATGAATGTATCCTAACTTATGTAAGGCATCTACAGCGATAAACATTTCTGCTGAATAGAATCTTGCATGTTCTTCTTTCAATACACCTGAATTGTTCAATAAAGTTCTTACATCACCACCTGGTACGAATTCCATAGCGAGATAAATATGAGCAGGGTCTTGAAATGCATAGAGTAATTTAACTAGCCAATCTGATTTAGAAGTAGCCGTTAAAATATCACGTTCAGTTAACACATGTCGAATCTCATCCATCTTTAAGAGTGTTTTTTTCTTCATTTTCTTTAAGGCTACTACTTCTTTTGAAAGTTTATGACGAGCTAAATAAACTTCACCATAACCACCTTGACCTACTTGAACGATAATATGAAATGAATCAAGTTTAAGTTTGGTTCGTCTTTTACGTAACAAGACTCTTTCTCTTCCACAGTAAGAACGCCATTCGCTACCTGCAGTTACTGGATCTTGATTCGGGTCAGTTGAACTTGATCGAAACAGTGCAAGTCGTTTCTTCCTTCCATTGAGATAAGTCAATAGATCGAAATCTAAACAGAAACAACGAAGATGAGAGACTGTGAAGAAAGATAGTTTTCTTTATAGAAAAGCAGAAAGAAAGAAGGAACCAACAATAATCATAGAAATAAAGTTGTGCAACATTGGCTTTACGTTGAACTTCCGGGTTTGATAAGACAGCAGATTCCCAAGCACGAAATCCTTGACCTTTTCTCCAACTCACCAACCCACCATCACCTCTAACATCCGACATGAACCCAGCTCCATCGTTCATGTAAGGACCAATACCAGGACCCGAGGTAGCAGCCAAGAGTTCAGACATGGTAGGTTCATGATTAGAAGTTGGGATAGGTTTTGAGTAATTGTTGTTTGAGTTCATGTTGAAGTTATGTTGAGATGAGTTTGATTCTTGAGTTTTACTGGTTGCTGAGCTAGAAGGAGTAGCTTGTGGTTTGATTAATGGATTATTAGATTCCAAGATGTAAGGAGATATCATTTCTCTTGGCTGGTGCGTTTAAGTTATCTCTTGATGTTGATCGTGGCTGAAGCGCGTTGGGGTGACTCGGGTCGGATCCGGGAAAAATCTGATTTAAATCAAATTTTGTAGCGTTCTATTGTTGAGTAAATAATGACAATCAACTCGAGCTCGATTGACGTATACGGTGTGAGTGGGCTGCTGGAATAGTTGCAATCCTAGAAAATTGGAATATGATGGAGGAAGACTGTGAGATGAATGAAATAGGTTCTACTAGGTGCTGATCAACTACTCAAGACTCCAATAGCCATATATGGATACAGATAATTACCTGCATAGAAACATGCTCAGTCCTCATATTGCAAAGACTAAACAAACAACAAATGGTGAAGCACACAGAGATATGGGCACAACTAGGATGAGGTTGGCATCAAGGCAAGCAAGAAGAGTAAGAAGTAAGATATGATGAGGAAGAAGCTGCGAGGTCAGGCGCGTCGCGGTCCAGGCTCAGCGCATCACAAAGTGCACGGGAAGCTGAACTGTCAGCTCAGTCCCATACCCCGGGATCGGCTTCATTTCTGTGACGGGGCCATCTCGACAGCTGAACTTGAACTTTACCGTCACGCAGGGGTGATGGATGTCCATGCGACTCAGCATTCATAAACACAACATATTTATTTAAACAAATCAATCAATTCCCGATCACAAACGATCATAATCATCATGGGTTTCTGGGACCCGAATGGAACTTCAGTCGTGTTCAGTGAACTACTGACTGTCGAAGAGATTCGTAAATGTAACAATGTAAGTCTGTGTTTGCAAGTCATCCAAAGTCATCTATTAACAATCAACTGAGCTTCTTCGAGTCTGGCTCTTTCCACGGAACATTAGCGAGCTCAAATTGACGGAACAATCGCAGGTCTCGTTTCTGGTCTTTCAACTTCAATTCTGATTTCACGTCTACCCAAGAGATTACCACCAAATCAGAATGCATTATTAGGTTTCGGGTCAGCTTCTCTTCCCATTCAAAAAGAGTGTATCTCAGTGACTTGCAAATCAAAATTGGTTTCATTTCCTACAGAGTAGGAATCATGACAGCCTATTATTACTCTAAGATCGCACTCAAATCGAACTTGGACCGATGTGAGGAACAGAAACGGATATTAGAACACGGTGCATTAGGGACGAGAGAAAACTTTTCAAGTTATAACTCGGAAACAATGCAAGATCCATGTAAGTGATCTGGCTCCTCCTAGGTTTTCATTTGAATCGGTGCTGACTTCCAAAGATCCATTCTTAGATGCCCGTTGAAAACTTGTACATTTAGGACATCTCATTGTAATATTTCCACTCCCTTGTCTTCTTTTCCTTGTGTATAGAATTCTATAAACTTGAAATTCTGTTTGATCCACAAAGGTCTGATCACCGACATTGCGTATATGAAGATACACTTCAAAAATGCCATACTGATACTGGGAATATCTGAAAACCCCATGCTTTCTGTGAAATCTGCCCCGATCACTCTCTGGTCTTGAAACTGTATACTTTGATGCTGGCCAGTGTAACAAACACGCAGAATATGATTGAATGTTGTACAACAATTAAGAAAATGCTGTGAGCTATCTGCATGATGATGTCATTGGCATGTATTCTCAATTTGATCTCTTTGTTTAGCTCAATATCACTCCCCATTTTGCGTGCGGATACCGAAAGCTGCGTCTCTTTGTTTTGGTATTGTGATCAATAGAGTTGTAAACATCTCAATGTAAGGGATTGCAGAAAGAACGGAAAGTTTAAAAGGTTTAATTTTTTATATACAATTGGTGAGTTGACCTGTCAGTGACTCGAAAGGGAGGGAAAGCTTATCGAAGTTGATGATTTGCGTTTAAAATATAGGCACTTTAGTCTCCCGTATTTTTGTGATGTGATCAATGTGATTCCGATTGAGGAAGGGTCACAAATCATTGTGAACACGCTCATCCTTACGTCACCAATATGACTATCCAGAAGACTTGATAATTGAACTGACGCCTTGGAATGCGGTAGTCGGCTTAAAATTATCGTCGAACAACAATCCTGATCCCATACCTACAAATTCCATTAAAAAGATGAAAGGAATCAATCTTTGTCAATATTTGATATTGAACACCTTGTATGAAGAACAGAGAGGCGCGAAACTAACCTGGAAATTCTTTAGGAATCCATGATTCACTTTGAGCAACTCCCCATACAGTCACACTGTAGCAACGGGTCACAGAACGACAGTTTTGGACTACTTCTTGATAATCCTTTGCCTGTTGCTCGAGATTCTCTTTGGATGCGGGGACCGGCATTCTGATGTCCAGCTCGCTTATAGCAACATCTAAACCTGTGATGGTAAAAGAGAAGCGTCATAAAGAGCAAAAGTCAACAAATCATTACTTCAGAATCTACGTTGATCACAGCATAAGTATTATTGCATACCTAAAGCAGCAAATCTCTCGAGGTTTTGCTTCATATCTATAGAACCATATATATCAGTAATACCGCACGCATTATGAAAGAAGCAATTTATCAACAATGGATTTCTCACCCTTGGGTACCTGGCCAACAATCAAATGGGTCTGAAACCCAACGCCATCGAGCAATCCCTTAGCTTTCAACCCCTTGGCAAGATTGTAGAGCCCATCTGATTTCTTATTGATCCCCTCAATGGAGTAGTCGTTGACTGTTTCGTTCCAAAGAAGTTAAAATCTGAGATCAAATGCTTCTGAAAGAGAGTGGGAATGATTGCGACGTACTATATAGCTTAACGCCAGGACTAGCTTGACGAGCAGCCTTCAAAGCCATTTCTGGAAACGTTTCTTTTAATTTTTGATACCAAAAGCTATCCCTAAATGTTCCATCTTCTCCTAAAATTTCGTTACAAACGTCTAATGCAAACATTTTTCCTTCGAAATGTTTCATGAGAGCAGTGATGTGATTTTGGGTCGCTTTGATCAAAGCTTCAGAATCCAGGTTCATTACCCATTGAGGGACTTGTCTATGCCTGCTCATTAGAGTTGAAAAGGGTAAAAAATAAAATAAGTCAGCTCCTTGCTCAATCACAGAGATTGGAGTCATAGAGATTGAAACTTACCAGACCACTGTGTGTCCCCGGACTATTTTGTGATGCTGCAAGGCGAACTGAACGATTTCATCGCTTTATATCATTTAAAAATAAATGTCAATCTCACTTCCGACAGTATATCAGGATGTCGAAAGATATTCCGAAGATGACTCACGCCCCCTCAAACGTGAATTTTCCTTGGGTTTTCTCAGTCGCGTCCCACTTCATGGCTATATTGATGATATAGGGGAATGATTAGTAAACAAGGAAAGATGTAAAGAGTTGTTATCATCTAGTGCGTACCGTTTTCAGGTGTTAAGACCTTGAAGTATTTTTGAATAGTCCTGGCGTATTCTGGATTTGTCTTCAAAAGTTGATTATCAACAGCCGTTCCTAGATGCGGCCTCCTAGGACTAGTAATACTCTTAGGTTGACCCTCTGGAGCACATATCACACCGATATTCAAGATAGAAAGGATATCCAAAAGAACAAAAAATGAAAGTAACATGACGCTCGTTGTGTTGAAGTTGAAAGAAAGGTAAAGGTTGAAAATACTACTTGTAGCTTGAGAAAATCAAATCAAATGAATGGGTGAACCTTAAAGAGATAAACTATTCCTCACTGAGATTGATGTGAAAAAAATATGATTCACTGATCTAAGAAGATGAACTACTCGGCGACAGAGTTGCTCGCTCGGATGCAAGAAAAGACAAAATTATTTAAAAGGAGTGATGTCAAGATGCAAGGGGACAGAGATTTTTAAGATAGATTCGTATCCTCTTCTTACCTATCTTGATCTCACTTGGTATCAGGATCACTAAAAGTCTCAAAGGGTCTTTACACTCGTGTTTTTTCCACCGTAGGCAGCCTGTCATATACGTTGGGTTGTTAGGTGCCTTTATAAGTTAGCAGTGTGTACATATTTCAGTTTATATTCTTAACAGTTCTGTTAGCTTCTCAAGGGTTCAATTATCTTTATTATGAGGTTCCGTTTGCTAAGATTTCTGTTAGCAGTTGTTCTTTTATATGTACCTGTGTCTGGTTTACATGAGTTTTGCTTTATATAGTTTTCTTATTTTCTCTTTTGTTGTTTTCCTTTTCTTCATAGAAATTATCATTATCTCTCGTACTTTTTAGACAAGAATCCTTCGTTATAAGACCAGATCAGACCCTGCCACGTTCTCCAGACCATGCCTAATAGAAACTACAAGGCTCCCCATTACACGTAGGCAGCCTCTGAACACAGGGTCCAAGGTGGGACAATGAGCAAGGCGACATGCCGCGACCCAGCTGTTGACACCACTCTTTGTATATGGCGCAGCTTTGACCAGAGGAATGTTTCTTTCAACCACCAGCCAGTTTCTACCCGTATGCGGGGGAGAAGCTGACCAAGATAGAAGATCCAAAGTGTGTCAGATGGCAATTCCAAGCGGACACTGACATGCTTGAACGGGATCGATAAAGATGCAGAGGCTCCATCTGCCTTTCTGATCAAGGTACAGCATTTCAACAGCTTCAGAAGCTCGGGCAAAAGCCGACCTACGTGATCCTGGTTCCAATGAGCTATCTGGCTAACTGATCTTCAATCGTGAATCTTGCGCTGGATTTATACATCTGGGGTGTACTTGACTTTTCTGATATAGCCGAGTCAGAAGCTGATCATTTGCAAAATCGATTTTGCCTCATCATATCGGCTTGGCAGTTTTCCAGATTCTCAGACTGCCCTACCAACCCCAGTCTGTGTTCTGACCCTGACTGTAGATTCTCTCGCATCTCGGCTAGCTATTCAATCTGTCAGATACTTGATAACCTTCAGTCTTTGTGTCCGCTCTCTTAACTCCAAAGTCCAGAGATCTGAAATGAGTGCAGATAGGTCAGATACTTGGCTGATTTGTTGTTGCGTCCATGTAAAGCATCGCGCGGGCGTTTTGAGAATCAGCATGAGGTCAAGCTCTAATCAATCGCCGAGTCAATCTTCTTACACACAGCGAGTGCAAGTAGCACTTGGAGATCAGCAGACATCTCAGTCGATCATGAATAGCCAATTGCCATCCATTGCCCCCCACGACAAATGTGGGACTCCAAAGCTCAGTCATGCAGCGCGTCTTAAATTCCTAAAGCCCATTTCAATTGCGGGCGTGGTGCGGAGATCGACCAGAAAAACAAAAAGAATGTGCTGAGAACCCAGTCAGAGAGATGAGAAGGGATGGGGGAACAACTTTTTTCATCCCCGGAAGCTCAGGCTGTCAAGACTTTCTGAGCCTTCTTGATCAACAAACAGCCTTGAATCTGCCTGAGGGGATCAAAAGTATATGATCTAGCCAGGTTTGACTTTGGTTGCAGGCAGTCACTGTATGTCTGATAGAGGCCTATAACTCATATATAAGTCAACCTATTGTCAGACTACTGGGGAGCTCCTCTGAGATACGAATTGAAGCAAACCAGGGATCCCAATACCCTCATTCCCGCGTAAAAATGATTTCTGTGAAGAGATAAGGACACTTCGGCCTGTGCTTTTTCAGCGAGACTGTCTAATGGCAAGATAAGAAAGAGATGTAACAACGATTTGGAGACCTCTGCGTAAATGAAAATGATGGACCGTGTGTGCCGAAAGTTGATACAATGTGTTGAGATGTCAGTTCGAAAAGATGATAAATTCCACTCCTGCCAGCGGTTGAAGAGAAACAGAGTATGAATGTCGTTAGTAAAGCTGAAGAATGTAATCCGTGCGGACGTTTATCAAGAACAAGCACATTTTGTCCCAAACCGAAGCTATAAGATATCCATTTCCATCGCATATATTATACCCTCGATGATTCTCTTATCGCAGTTTACGAAGGAATTGATGCATGTTCCAAGATGTGCAAAAGTTTATCGACTACTTTCCCGCTGGTCTCTAATCGACCACCCACATCTCTCTCCTCCAACTCCTCGGATCTCGTCTTCAGATTCTTCTCCAATCCTATCATCTCTAAAGCACGATCAACAGCCTGGTCTGGTGTCTTCGGAAGAGTAGGCTTAGCTTCGAGGGATTGTGAATCTCGGGTTTGGATTGGTTGAATCCCAATAGTCGATGAGAGTTGTTCAACCAGTTTTGGATTGGTGTCTAATTGAGAGATGTCATCTAGGATAGGTTCTAGACTGAGAGAAGGTCCAGAAGTTGAAGACATTTTGTCGTCTTTGATGGATTTGAACTTTGAAGTAAGAGAGCCAAAGGTCGAAGTGCGAAAGAAACGAGTTGATGATCGTTGATGACACTTCTGGCTACACACCGACCAGTGACCAATCAAAAGGAGCATATATGCGGTACCTCTGACCAGGCGGGGCCACGCGAGTGGAACTTATATGTTTGGGCTCGGTACCGATTTGGAATCTTGAGCCTTGAGAATACACCCTCTTTACCTTGAACTTCATCATCAAGAACATCAACCTACATCAACTCATACCTCAAGACTATAACTGATTCGGCAGCAGATACTCAACAATATGGCTGGCGTACGTGAGTTGAGTTGAGAGTCTCTTAATATTCCACCGAGGAAAGGAGGAAAAAGATCAACAACGCGACTCAAATGACTGAAATATATGAATATGTTTTAGATGACTTGGACGATGTCAAACTGAATCTAGATGACCCAGCGCCATCTACTACTAATGCTGCAATTCCACCTCAATCCAACTCATCTAAGAGTCGAAATCGAATTCATTCTAATAAAATCAA
Source organism: Melampsora larici-populina 98AG31 (assembly GCF_000204055.1). Classification (NCBI taxonomy): domain Eukaryota; kingdom Fungi; phylum Basidiomycota; class Pucciniomycetes; order Pucciniales; family Melampsoraceae; genus Melampsora; species Melampsora laricis-populina. Next base: position 630,421 of record NW_006768813.1, read on the forward strand.
CACGAAACTTGAATATCATCTTGTTATTGCTAAAACGGTCAAAGGGGCTAGCGCGGTGAAATTGATTAGCGATGCTCTTTCTTCCAACAGGGTTTATGCATTTGGTGAACTCTTGTGCTTCCGTGGTATCTCAGAGGTTAGTCTTCTTTATGAACCCGTCTGCATGATACGTAGCTAATCTACCCGTGAATTTACTATATAGCTGGCGACGCATCCTACGCATTCATCTTATTATCGATTGCTTGAAATATTTGCTTTTGGAACATGGAAAGACTATCGAGGTAACTTTGTTTTCTTACTCTGGTTTTCCGTTTTCTTCCTTCCGGCTGATGCAACCTCAATCATTTGTTCAGATAACGCGGCCACTCTACCTGAATTGAACCCTGCGCAAGCCACCAAATTGAAACAACTATCTATCATATCTAAGGCTTCCCAATCAAGAGTTGCGTTTTTGTTCTCAACTCCAATTCCTACATTCCATCCGTGAGCGTAGTATAAGGTTGTGCTCATGGTTGTTTTTTGATTTGATAAACAGGTGATTCCTTACGCCGATCTTCTTGGAACGTTGGAAATTCAAACTGTTCAGGAACTAGAAGAGTTGATCATCGATGCCATCTATTCCAACATACTTGAAGCTAAACTTGATCAGAAATTCTCTCAAGTTGAGATGGAGAGTTGTATTGGTCGAGACGTCAGATTGGTCACGTCTACAGAAACCAATGGGAGAGAAATTGAAATGGATGGATCAATAGATTCTAATCCTCCCGAAGGAAGTGTCCTGGAATTACGCTCTAAATTGCAGATGTGGACAGATAGCGTAGGCGGGGTATTGAACCAGTTGGATCAATACATCAATACCATCCGAGAAAAAGAGTTTGTATTTTCGATTCTGATTTCGTATACTTATTTTGATCTGACTGATATCCTTATTCAAATTTCAGCACGAAGACAGCCGATTCAGAAGCCCAGCAAGCTGAACTAGTCCGAAAAGTCCTTCAAAGCTTACCAAACCAACTTCCTAAAGACCGCAAAGGTAAACAAAGAGAACCTCACTTTTCACAATTGCGAACAGAAGAGCAGATGGTCCTGGATGAGGGTGATTCGACAGCAGGGTAAGTGACATCATATTTTTAGCTTCCTCAAGAGATACCGATTTTTATCTGGCTGTAACTCGCATCTACTGACACCGCACTCTATGCTACTCTGTTAGGTCGAAGAATCGCAAACGTACACGAGCGTAGGTTCTGACTCAGATACTCATACACGACTGTATCTCATTCCCTTGCCTATCAATCAAATCCTCTTATATCATTCAATCATTATAGATAAAGACGAAAAAATGACCATTGTAATTTATAAACCGCTCAGGATTGTCATGTGACATATTGAGATTGATAGGATATATAAGATATCTAACATAGAATCTCCGTATCATATCATAATTGTAATTGAAGAAAAGCGTGTAGTACTTCAGTGATTTGTTTGACGTTCTTTGAATTTGAGAGATCTCACTGATCGATATCTCATGAGAAGGTAATGCTCAAGATCGACAATATTCTACTATCATCCCAGTTCCAGAGCTCTCACTCGCCATCCACAAACACAAAAGCCAATGATGCGTTCCAGTGGGTCTGACCTGTCACGACTTTAAACAGAATAATTTCCCAAGTTTTTATTAATAATGGCCGTGTGGCCTTTCATTGTCTCAGTTTTCCGAACGGAGAGCTCATCAGGCATGACCATCCAATTGATTGAATTTCCTGGGGTTTTGCATGCCCACAACATTCCCTTCTGTGTGTTGGAGCAAGATTTATCAAATTAAGCTGGGAATGCCAAAAAATCCTATGCTTCTCTCCAAAGACATGAAAGGAGTCCAATAGAAGGAGTGTCGAAAGGAAGTTCTCCTTTCATCGATACGTCACGGGCAATTAATCGCTGGATCAGAATGCTGATTGTTATTTTATCTCAGCACAAGGGGCGTTGGATACAATTGCGTTATCTCCATGAAATGAAAGCAAACAAGCCAGGTGTTTTCTTTCAGATTTCTACGTTGGAAACTTTTGAATGTTGAATTATTCCTATGATGTTGTCGTAGGTTATCTAGGCGACTGAACAAATTTCAATTTGAACACATTGGCATACCAGTTCCAGTGAGATAACGCTCAAGAAGAGGATGTCTTTTCGATAAAGCTGTCCAAAAATTATAGTTGAGGTTTCAACCGACTTTGACTCATCCGCCGGTTGAGCTGAAGGTTTTTACAAAGCTGATTTCGCTTTTGCATCTTTTCAACAAGCTCAGCATTTTCGAGCTGTTCTCCCTCAGCAGCTTGAATATATATATATATATATATATATTTGACTACCACATTACTCTTTTCCGCCAACCTTCAAGTCGAACATCAACTCCTGAGACCATTCTATTTCCATAATTCTCATTGAAACCCTTACTTGATCTTTATCACCTAAAAAACCTTATATATCCCCAATGGGCTCTTACCTTTCACACTTCAACCGATCTTCCTCAATTCCCTCTTCATCTGACGTAGGAGGGCTTACTCTATCAGACTTCAACCTCTATCAAGTTCTTGGTCGAGGGTCCAGTGGGGAAGTCCTTTTAGCTCGCCGAAAACGTCATGGTTGTTTTGCTCTAAAGATGATCACACAAAAGTCACGTCAAACACATCGAGATCTTCGAATCAATATTCAAAAAGAAATCGAAGTATTAAAATCTTTGGACTCCGACTGTCCTTTCCTTGTTAAATATTTTGGTTCATTTCCCATCACACTTGGTACAGCTCTTACACTAGAGTTCGTTGCTGGTGGTGATCTTTGGTCAAAACTTCAACTTCAAGGTTCATTTACTGAATCTTCTGCTAGGTCTTATATTGCTCAAATCTGTTGTGGGTTGGAATCATTGAGAGGTAAGAAGATTGTACATCGTGATCTTAAACTCGATAACATCTTAGTGACTATCAATAATCAAATCAAGATCACAGACTTTGGTCTTGCTACTATCCTGGTTCATGGTCATGCAACTAAAGCTTGTGGTGCTCGAATCATCAGGCCTCCTCAAATGTTTTGTGGTGAGCCATATACGACAGCGGCAGATTGGTATGCACTTGGAATTGATTTATATGAACTGATGGTTGGAAACCATCCCTTTGCATCTAATTGCGAGGATCATCCTTCTCTGGTGAATTGCGATCGAGATTGTTTGGAAAAGAGTGTTCTTAAAGGTGAAATCCTTTATCCTTTGAATCTTTCACTCCCTTGTCAAGATCTACTGGAACTTCTTTTGAGTAGACATGAAGAATCTAGACCCAAAAGTTTGAAAGATGTTATCAATCATCCTTGGTTTAATGGATTTGACTGGGAGGAACTAGCTGTTGGTCGTATTAATTGAAATAACCCTTTCCTTTAAAACTTGTGTTGTATGTTTGCATCTTTTTAGAAATGGCTTTCTTGTCAAGCCTTGATTGAATGGATTTTAATCAAGCATTGATTCTGTTGTTGTATGTATACTCTTGCACTAATATTTATGTAGATCCCATCTGTTTTCTAATTCACTCGATTCTCTCTGCGAGGGAACGAAGTTAAAACCACTCATTCTGATACATTGCACGCATACTCTGTAGCTAATCGTACACTTCTTCGAAGCTTCTTCAAGACTTGCCTCGCATGAATTCCTTTTTACGAAAGAAAAACAAATACATTGAATGCTTTCAAGGTTGATTTATGCATCTCTTCATTTTTATTGTTGCGGAGCATGTTAAAATGCAGACAAATATCATTTAATAGTCATCGGGGTTGGTTGCGGCAGGGTTTGAATGAAAGGAGCCCGATTTAACCCCCAAACCATTTACCAGCTCATCTACGCCACCCGCTTGAATTATCAGTGGAATGATAGACATGACTCGGAGCATAATGTAAGCGAAAGTAATTTAACATGCGATCGGTGACGCGCTATTTTCTTCTGATTTGCGTCGCGCCTATATCCTCAAGTCATATGACTTGAAGTTGTAGGCTCTAGCCGGATTTGACCTTGATCAAGTGAATGCACTCGAAGTCTAAAGGTCGTTTGCTGAAAATCTCAGAAAGAAACTTGAATCCAATCACTTCTAAAAAACCACGCAAGAAGTCAGACAAAGATAGAAGATACGATGAATGAATTCAATCAATTGCCATTCGAGATTATCATCCAAATCTTACAAGAATTCACAATTCAACTGGATGAAGAACGTGAATTTGCATTGGCGCCAACTACTTTAGAACCATACCTTAGAAGATCATCATACGCTGAATTGATCAATTTAAGATTAATTTCTAAAACTTGGTCAAAAGCTGTTATACTATTTTATTTCGAAACCATTTCAATAAACGATTCAAGACGTGCGAATGTGTTATTAGATAATTGGGAAGATGATCTATTTGAGCCTTGGTTTGATTGTCCTGTCAAAAGACTCAGGATTGAAAGAGTATGGTATTCAGTCGAAGAAGGGCCAGCATGGAGAAACGGTTCGACTTCGAAAGAAAGTTCGTGATTTGGGTTATGATCGAATAGTTATGAGTGTTTCGAAGTACTGACTACAATTTGTTCTGAATGGGTTTTTAGTAGAAAAAAGATCCTTGCCAGTTTCAATGGATCAATTAGCAAGATTGATCAAATTACTCGGGAAGAACTTGAAGACTTTGAACATCCACTTTATACGTTGTATGGCAGCTTCACCCGATCTGATCAAAGCCATTCAAAGTATCAAAGCCTTGAAATCATTGACCATCTCATATGAATCTGGTAAAGAACATGGAACGTACGATGAAGATTCAATGTCAGAATTATTCTCAACGATACCTAAACTTGAAAATCTTTCACTTCACCATGACACATTGTTACCTTTTCTTATCAAACCGGCGACTTTACCAAATTTACGTTTCTTTTCTCTGATCCCTGTTGAAAATAATCGCGAAGTAAATTTATATATTACTCAAACTGCAAAAGATACTATAAAAGCTATCGAATTATTTACTGATACTAAATTGACTAGAGGTTTTAAACAAGTTCTGGAACCTATCAAAGAGACTCTGGAAGGTTTCTTTACAACTTCATTTACCGAACAACTCATGAGAGATGTTACCGATTTGACTTTTCCGAAATTAAGAGTGATTCGAACCCAATGTCAAGATTATGATGAGGATTTATCAGAAATTTCTTGGTTAGAAGTTCCAATGTTAAAGAATGTCAGAACGATTGTGACAGACTTACACAACAGTGATTATTATTGGAGATATGTTTTGAGGTCTTCTGGTCCGGATGGTTTGAAGAAGGTACCTAATTTCAAACATATTGTCTTCACTAAACATAAACATTCTGAAACTCAAGCTATCAGTTCTAAATTGATTGAAGCCTTTAAATCCTTTGGAGTTCAATGTCATCTCAGTCATGAATTAACATCAGATGAAATTCTGGTTTGTCTAAACTTCTTTTTCATCACACAAATATCTTGAGGGGAAAAGTTCACATATATTGGATGCTGACTGTTTCACTTCCTGATCAGGAATTGGATTACAAGCTCAATGGACCAATGAAATAATTCATTAGCTTCACTCATCAAAACTCTTTGGAATCAAAATTCTCAACAATATTTGTCTTCTTTCTAGAAATTCAAAGTTTCTTACACAAAGTCAAAAAGTGCAATAGTTTTGCTGAAGTCTTTTATTGGTAATTACACAAAAATTTATCAGTTGTTATTTCCTGTATTGAAATTGGGAGAAGAAAGATTGACAGAATGGGCAAGTTTCCGTCATTGTTTTCAGTGGTGTAAGTAATACATCTTAATTCAGGAAACTCTTGTGGAAGTTGACGTGAGTATAGTGCTGTACATATAGCCATCATATGTTTTCAATCTCTGCCTTCAAGAGTGTTCATCCCCAATGACTGTCCAAATTCACAACTCAGTAGAGATGTATGAGCCATAGGTTATACAAATTTGTTGATGGATAAAAGAAGGGGTTTGGTAAAAATCTAAAAATCACCAAGAATCAATTGAAAGAGATAGTATCATTAGTGAAATTCCCATGAATAATACACAGCAAGCAAAGCACTTCAATGAGGAAAATACGGGCTTGTAAGTGAAAACCTAGCTGATGCTATTTGAAGCGGATTAAATCATGGAGCTTTGGAAGACACTAGTCACACTGACAGTCTGTTTCAGTGCAAAAGAAGTTACTGAATTGCAAGGGCAACACAAACTTAGGTTGAGAAGTGGTGCTAGCAATAAGTGGTCATTAAGATGTGCTCGTGTTTTTCAGAAGTGTTGTAACAGTTTATGCATATTAGCATGGCAGACATGGACATGCACTTAGAGCACATTTGTTCAAGCATTAATTTATAGACTCATACCAACAAATTGATAGCACATCAGTTACACAACATGCAAGGCACAATGCAAGAAATTGAATTGTGTGACAACTTTGCTGCAGCTAAGCAAATCACAGCCCTCAAGTTGGCATTGCAAATACTCCACAATAAAATGAAAAAGATCAGCTGAGCATTTTGCCACAGACACAGTAGAACACATTGCTACTGAGGTTTGACGCAAGAAAGTGTACCATCACGTCTTTCCTATGATTCTTGTCTATTTACCCCTTTGAGGATGTTTTTCTTTGGTGATATCTGACTGTCGGCATCAACACATCATGATTCATCTGATAAGTTGAAATCAAGAGAATTACCTTATTATTGGACACAATCAGCAAAGTAAGTTGCATTTTTGTTTTGTTTTGTTGTTTGGCAGATAAACACAGCAAAATTCTGCACAATATATACAACAAGATGCAGTCAACATGTATTGGACCTGCAATTTTAATGTGTGTTTTGCGCTTGCACATTGAGTTACACATGCTATTGTTTGATGTCATGTGTAATGAAAATTCACTTCCAAGCCAAAAAAATCTGATTTGCCTGATACCAACATCCATTGACATCAATTTTGTCTACCCAATCATCATGTGGTGTTGTGATTCATTCTGTACATCATAACACCTGTAAGTGTTGTGATGCCACCACAAGACATCCAAGCAACACAAACACAGAACCCAATCACAGGTCACTGTCAGGCCAGGGCAACCAAAAACATCAGAATATTATTGCATATTTATTGATTAGTTATCAAACAGATATCACAGATTTCTTACGCACATATTGCCCAGTTCTTGTAAATCCATTGACCCATTATTATCAAGCTGTAAGCAGGTTATGATAGTCATTATCCAGTGAGCATAAAGTCATAACAAACAGTTTCCAAGTCCTCATCAAGTCAACATATCAGCTGAACTTCTTTTTCCATGACCAGAATAATAGGGCAAGTCATTACTTCAGCACTATTCCAGGCATATCTGCTTCCAGGTCATAAGGAATAAAAATCACAGAGCATTTGAAAATGATCCAAGTACTGGAGAACACCTCTTCAGGATGCACCAGACAAAGTGGATAGAAATAAAACTCAGTCTAATCACCTCTGAGACACTTCAAAAGGATGGCTATATAGGGGCAGAGTACACCACAAACTCAAAATTTGATGGTACCACAAGCATCCTCATCTTGAACAAGCCACATAGCACTTTAGTAGCACTTAAAGTAGGACACTGGAAAGCTATTCATACAAAAGTTTGTAGTACCCCTTGTAACACTATTTTGCTAGTTTACAGGGGCACACTTGACAAACCATCATTCCCTTGATTTTTGGTACATTGTGTCATGATTCACTGAAATTTTGATGTGATTGAATGTAATATTTAAAACACATGTGAATGGAGAATTTCTTGAGATTTCAGGTGTTTGGCCACTAGAATCCATCAACTCAATCTATCTTAGTATTACAGGATGTGTTCTGTGCTTTGTCACTATGTTGGGTTCAGAATTACAGCTCCCAAAAGTTGGGCATGGGTGGCAGATAGCAGGATCCTTATTCTATTCCATTGGACCTTCTCCATCTATTTAATCTGCATAATTCCAATAGTCTGCTGTGATTGTTGAAGATGTCCTTGACCTGGCTTCAAGTAACTAAAATCCAATAGAATATTGCCACACAAGTAGAAAAACACATTCTGAGAAGTTAAAGTTGTGATTCTACTCTACAATTAGAATGTAAAACATTTGACTCCTCTTAATAGATCTTTTGACTCTCATCCAATCTGTCTCAATAGCCATCTCCTTGTCATCTTCTTGAATCCCAATCACTTCTTCCTTTCTGCTTCTCCCTAACAATATGTTTTGGTTATAAATGTGTTTTCACCACTTTCAAAGTGTGTGATATGATGTCCAGACAATACAACTTTGGTGTTTGCAACCATATCTAGATATCAATTTGTTGTTACATGTTTGGGGACATTTCAATGACTCATCAACAAATTTGATCTGTGAAGGGAGTATGTGTAATACAATAGCAAAGTGTTTCAGTACATAAAAGTAAGAGAGTGAGATCAAGTTGAGACATCTGATAATTAACCACCATCAACTGGTCCCAAAAATATTTATTTTACATGCACTTCCCTCTTACTGTGTTGAGATAAAAATATGTTTGACTTCAAAAAATTACCTATCTTATGGGTTTATATTTGTTTTGGCTCTTTGATTTCTACCTCTTTCTTAGATGAAAGATTCCTTCAAGATACTGATCCATCATTGTTTGCATCTCCAGAAGGAATGATTGGTCTCCAAACCTTTCCATCTATATCAGGTCAAGATGCCAGCACTTCTTCAGGTATATTTTTGAATTCAAATTCCAGGACAAAACATCAAATACAAAGAGATGTGATTGACAACCCTGTCAACCCCAAAGCAATCATACCAGATTTGAATGATCCCTATATAGATGAATCTACATCTACTTCATCTGAACTGGGTCAGAGAGAGGATAACCTTCCAAATGATGGGGTGAATACCCCACATGCAGAGGCCATAACAGTAGAAGACCAGGAGCATACAGATTCATACAGCTTGTCATCAAACATGATGAAGGATCATAGGGGAAAACGTAAGCAAATCCCTACTTATCTTCAAGAGAAAAGAACAAAAACTTCATCAGGAATAGAATTTCAGGATGTGACAACTCAGAAAAGCTTGCAAAGAGCTCCATCTATTGAAAATGAGAAGTTGGATAGAAGAATCATGTACTCTGTCCTCAAATGGCAAGCTAGATTGTCATTAGGAAAGAAATATGGGCTGTCTGAAGAAATCAAATCTTACTTTAAGACAATGAAAGAATATAGTATATCAAACATTTCAAACCAATCAAAACAAACTCATTACAAAAAACAAGTTGAGATTGCTTTTGAAAAGATCAAGACTGATCTGGTTTTCAGAATCTTTGGAATAGTGAATGTGAGCTTTAGAGGGGCGCAGTTTTCACCATTGATACCCCTTTTGCTTGAGGATGCATGGAATTTTCTACAATCTTACCTGGATCAAGAAATCTTGTGGGTTGATCATGCGAAATTATTGGAACTGACTTTGAACAAAACAAAACCCAATCAACACTTCTTAAAGCCTGGCCAACTCATGATATACACCCTAAGCCTATCAAAACAAACAAACATGCCTTCAAGCCTGACATTAAAAGTGATAAGAGATTGGAAAAGATTATCAACTTATAAGCAAGTTATATCCAGAATATCATTGGACCCTGCATCTCTATCAGTTGACTGTGCAAGATTGTATCAAGAAAGGGGAGAAGAAAAAAAGATCCGAGCTAGAAACCCCACACACTCAAATCAATTAGATACTCCCCCAGTTTCATTAATTGATACAAACACTGGAGGACAAACATTTGCCCTCAGAAAGTTCTCCAGCTTTATAAAGAGATCTGGAAATCAAATTATTGGGGCACAAAGAAGTCAAGCAGTTGCAAATTTTTTCACCGACTTCAGTAAAATGATGTGGGACAGCTATCAAGGAAATATGAGACCAATTGGTCAATCCATAGATGCTCCAACCAACAAAGTGGGTCTTAGTTGGGCCATAGTTGAGGGTGCAATGAGAGCTGCCCAAGAGTCAATCACACCCTCCTTCATAGGCTTGTTGGGGCTCATGCATCCAGAAAAAACCTCCCCCATGGCTTGGGATGATATTTATGAAAATGGCTGGGAATTCTTGAAATCCTATTTTTCTACATGGCATAGATATATTTCAGAAACTGCACATCCAATATTTTTTGATCCACCAAAGGATGCAAAAGATGAGATTGAATGGGCCAACGTCAAGGAAACACTTCATTACCTGCATAGACTGTCTTGTGATAATGCTTTCCCTTGCAGGCCTATATGGTACCTTGTGGACTTGTGGTATGATTCAATAAGAAGTGATAGTAACACCATGTCTTCAAACCTCAATGTTTTACCCCCACACCGGGAAAAAATGAAAATCAAGTGCATCCAATTGGATGATCAATGATTTCCAATCAATTAAGGGAAACAACCAAATTCAAACCACCAGAGGAGTTTGTCTGCACACTCCTTTTAAGTTTCTGGATATTTTGAACTTCTTTCAATACATTTCTAGCTGTTGTAGGAGATATCTTACATTGTGTTTCATCTGATATTTTCAGCTAAACATCTTTCCACCTTGTTGCCTTACTAAACAGTTTCTTGAATACAAGAGTGTTCTTCCAAAAGGTTCTTTGTACTTCACCTATCACAGTATCAATCACAATATTTTAGCATTATCTGTGAGGTCTGCCATTTCCCTTTCATATCTAGGTAGAATACCATCATTCCTTGTTTGTCTGCAAATTCTGCATTTTTGTCTCAACTGCCCAGCAACCGGAACTTCATATGGATAGTGGGGCATGTCAAGACTGTGGTAACCATAAGTTTTGAGCCAAAATCTATGGCCCACCAAAAATCTAGATTTTTTGAGAAAATGGATACAATTCCAAAAGACTTCTTTACAATCTAATTCCAAAAATGATTTCTCAGCCCAAACAAAGACGATTTTCTTATATTTTCACCATAGAAGTTTGGATTTTTCACTGGCTGTTACAGAATTGTGGGGTCAAAGACGTGAAAAATTGATTCAGAGTTACAAATGTCTTGACATGAGCCACCATAAATTAGAACCCACAGTGTGAGTCCAATACAAAAGTGCTACCAACAATGATGTCTTGGATTCAAATTCCAAGGTGTCCTTGGATGAATGTCCTCAGATGTGGGATGCAAGATTTGATCCGAGGCTTTTGTCAAGGCCAAAGAAATTCTAGAATCATCCACCACCTTAATGGACACCCAGAAATATGTATATGAGCACACCTGGAATTTAAACAGCCACATATTTTTTTGGCAGTGAAGTAAGCTCAAATATACCCTTGGCTCAGCATTAGTCCCATTTTGTAGGGTGGTTTAAACTTTGGCCGCCAGAATTACACCATCTACCACACCACCTGGATCTGGGAACTACACCACATTGTTTTAGGTAAAAGGCTTGGCCTTTTTGTAAGTAAAAGCAGTCCTGACCCACTAATTACCCTCACTGAAGCTTACAAACAGTGTTTTCCAAAGCCTTCCAGCTACAACTTTTCAAGGAAACATTCAGTTCATATTTTTTTTCTAGAGATGAGGAACAGTCTTCAATTCTAATCAAAAGACCAGGGGCCCCTGCTTTTGATATTTATAAATTTTGGTGACTCTGGTGACTTGGAAATACATTGTAATTGATTCTATTGAGGTCAACTGGGAAGCATATCCCCATCAAGTGTCTTTATCCTCATAAGTAATGTAGTGAGATAGATTCAAAAACATAAGATTTTTGAAGCTTCAGATCTAGATACACAGTGTTGAGATCAAGATAATTGTAGTATCTGTCAAGCTCAAATTCAATTGCTTTGAAAGAAGTCACATTCTTGGCAATGAAAAACCTTCAAAGAAATATCTTTGTCAATGAACATTACATATTATATAAATTCACAATGTGATATTTCTCAATCATCTGATACCCTGCACCACTAAAAAATATTTTTGGAAAATAATAGAGTCAGACTTCCTACAAATAAATCTTGCACGCAGCTGAAAGCCATCTCAATTCGAAAAATCCTTAAGCCCTTGATAATCAATAACATATAATCCAAACCACAGCCATCTTCACCAGTCAAATATTACTCTAACCAAACAACGTTCATGATCAACACAAATCACATCAAAAAATTACTCATCATCAAGATGAAATTTCAAGGATTAGATAATAAAGGAATCTTCACTTTATCCCAAAACACATTACCAGTCACACTAATCAATTCTCTAATCTTTGTTCCTTCTTCAATAGATTCTTCTCTAGTTTTCACCAATTGATTTAATTCAGTTGAAACTTCTTCAGCTATTTGATCTGCATAATTTAGATTATCTGTTGTTGTTGAAGAAGAAGAAGACCTTGATCTAGCTTCGAGTAACTGCAATCGCAATAAAAGAAAGATGATTACTAGTTAGTAAGTCTTTTTGAACTAATTAAAAAGGTTAAGGAACGAATTTAGATAAGACGAGAGGATTTCTTGAAATAATGAAGGAAATAAGAAAACATACATGTTGAGCAACTAAAAGTTGTGATTCTAATCTGGCATTAGAACATAAACTATTTCGATTCTTTTCAATAGATTTCTTAATCCTAATCCAATTCTCTTCAATGATCATTTCTTTTTCATCTTCATTAAATTCGAATCCCTTCTTTCCTTCTTTTACTTCTTGATCCTTTTCTAAAGTATTTTGGTTTGTTGACGAACCAAAATAAATTTCATAACAATCTTTAGCTAAAGAAATTATAAATGAATAAACACTTTCAGCTGTGATCGAATGTAAAAGTAAAACAGATGAATCTCTTAATTTCATATTAAGATAACAAGGATCTTTTGAAGGAATTAAATCATCTAATAATGCTTCTGAATTTAATCCTTTATGATCATTGAAACTTGAGATAGCCTTTTCTTTTGATTCAGGTTTTGTTAATTCAGGTTTCGAAGGAGTTTCAGTTGATCCTGAGAGGAAGTGAAGTAATGCTTGATTCTCAGTTTCTTGTTTTCTTGCTAACTCAAGTAATTCGAATCCAAAGGTATCACTTCCTCCATCTTCCTGGGTAATACTAGGTAAAACTGGAGGTGGTGATGCAATCCGTTGAGTTGGTTCGATCGTAGATTCAGTATCTTCTTTCAATTGATCTGTTGGTGGTGACGGTGATGTTGCTCGAGAGGCCATGTTCTAGTCTAATAACTTCAATCGAAATATGTAGACTGAGTGGTTCATCGTGTGAAGATACAACAAGCGCAATACATACCACCTTGAAGGTCGCGGATATGTATATATCCGATTTAACCTAACCAGGTAGCTCGATAAGGCTGGATATCCATTATCCGTGTACAGCAATCGCCCACCTCACTTTTGCTCACAATGAGAGCGAAGTTATGGATAGTATTGACTCAAACTTTCTAGAACCCTTTCAAGCTACCTTGTCGTCCCGCTTTGAAATTGTCCTACTGCTGGCATTGGCAAGTATGTATTTATGACCATTTTGATACATAGCTGGACTATAAACGCGGACATCTAATGACCGTGGTGCGATTGACTTGAACAAATTTGCAAACATAATCTACGGTAGCTATATACATTTTGTGCTTTGATAGCGCATCACTTTTTCAAACATCTCACTCCATTCTCAAGTAGTTTTAGACTGTAATAAATCACCAACTCTTTGATTACTCAACATTCTACCTTCCTTCTTTTTCCCTTTACCATTCTGATTAGGTGTTTGTTTATTTTTCTTCATAGGTGGTGGTTTATTTGTATCATCATTTTGACCATCCTCTCGATCAAATGGTTGTGGTCCTTTGTGAAAGAGTAATAACTCTGGGTATAATATAGTTGATGTTGGTATAGGGTTTGTGCTAGACTCTATTGGTTCAAAACATTCAATTCGTCAATAAGATAAAGCTACATTCAAGGATGATAGAATGGGTGGTTTACCTTCAATTGAGCAATTTGTATTCAAGTTGTCTAAACCGGATATGATGGTTTGTGATTCGGAAATCTGAAGCAAAACAAATGTAAAAACTGAGCACTTAGTCCGAAATACTCGAACTATATAATTTAGACTCACCCGATCCTGGTTAATGACTAAACCTCTTAGAGAACCTTTTGGTTCGAGATTTTGTTCAGTTTTGTGTGATTGATCGACTGATACCAATAATTCATGGTTGGACGTATCCACCATGTCAAGAACTGGTAGATTGAAGTCATGGTAGCGGACTTCAACCGAATTATCACCAGTAGGAGACAAAATAGATGAAACCGATAATACGGCTACTACTGATGAACTGCAGTGGTCATCAGACCTAAAATTTGAGACACTAGTTATCAAGAAAAATCCGACTTACCCAACTGAAGATACAATAACATATCGCTCATCATCTGCCTTGGCCCCACTAGTGCAGATCATGTTGTTAATACACATTTCTGGTGATATAGGTTTTTTTTCTGTGCAAGCTTCCGATGGTTCATCGGCTTTCTGGTTTTCGGTAGGTTTTGTCGACTTATCTGCAGTTGGTGGATCACATGGAGCGCCAATCTTCACGGGCACTTTCGCCTCACCATTCTCAACCTTATTCTGTTGACGTTTTTGATTTTTTCTCGATTTGATGAACCATGCTTCTTTTTCAGGCTGAACTTTTAACCCAGCTGAAAGTCCTTTGACGAAAATCTTTTGCTTCAATTTAGCTTCTTTAACATCCCAAACATAGATTTCATCATCCCCTCCACCACTGATAAGAACTCCAGTTTGTCCACTATTATCAGGTACCCAGAGAAGTGCGCCTACAAAACGTTGATGGCCTAGAAGAAAACTTTCGATAGACCAGGCATTAGGATAGCGCGAAAGTCTGACATGTTCGTCGCGATCCGCAGAGACGAGAAGTGGGGTAGGTTGAATGGGGATGAAAGTGAGAGATGTAAGGATCGAAACGTGACCACCGATAGGTGCCAATGCGATTGTAGGTTTCGTGGGCTGATCCTTTGTTGTTTTTTCTGGTGTACTCTCTTTGAGTTCTTCGTCAGGATCCGATGCAAAGACTAGATTTTCAGATCCTTCGATCGGAAGACTGTGAGGATTTCATCATCAACATGCGTCCGAGTGATTTAGTGCGGGAAGGTATGAGGACCTGACTTGTAGATATCTCCAGACTTGTCACCAATCACGATATGTTTACCATTAGGAGAGATCAAGAGAGCAGTTGCGCGTTTGGATAGTGCTCTATTGATTACAAAACAACTCAAAATTGATGTCAACTTGTTGATTTTGAAGCTTGTGCACAATATTATTAAAACTTACCTAGATTGTAAAAGCCGCAATTCAGGTAATTCCCAAGTATTCAAAAGTTTATCTTCACCAGTACTAATCAAGAGTGAACGAGTTTGACCAGTTGATTCAATTTTTTGTTGATGGATGGCCATTAAACGGATTAAGCCAGAGTGAGATCCATTGGTATGATTTGGTGACTTTGGATCAGATACATGCGTAGATATGATTTGACCATTTCCTAAATCTGCTACTTGAAGATGAGCATTAGATGCTATTACTAATAATTTCTTATCAGCACTTCTTGTTAATCTTTGACAAGGAATTCTCATGGCTTTAATCTTGATAATGATATTTGATGGTGTATAACTTTGAGTAGTGGGTGTTTGATCCGGAATTTGGAATTTTCTTGCTGAGACTTCATTTCACTTCCGGTCACGGGTCACCGGTAGTAGTACCGTGTCGGTCAATGACTTTTGAGACTGAGTGTCACGTGTTTTCCCTTGAGATCGTCATCAACCCACCTGGGTCTTTCATCTCCACCACTCAATAAATCAATGCTGAGCACGATCGTAAAGTAATTTAAAAGGTAAAGAATCTAAGCAATCATCCCCACACATGGCCTCAGAAACTCCTCCTACCCTCGACACAAGTTGCCCAGATGAGGCTGTAGAACCTCTAGAATCTGAAGAACCGGAAACCACTTCGACGACTGAAATTGTGACTGCTAGTAGTAGTACAGCTATCTCTTCAGCTTCGAGTCCTGAATCATCAGATACAGAGGCAAAGAAAGAAGAAGGATCACAAACTTCAACCGAAGGATCAAATAATGAAAACGCTCTACATTCCGATGAACCGAAGAATAACTATATCAGTGAGTCAAAATCACTGCATCCTTCAAAGTTCAATGAGCTTATCAAACTCTTCAATTTGAATCCAGTTAGTTTGAATCCCGAGATAACAGAAGGTAAGCTGATCCTTTATTTAGATGTCGATGATTCTTACTGATACTCTCTCTTTGACTTTACAGAAGAGTTGAATGAGTACGAAAGGCAACTGAAGAAAAAAGGTAGATTAAACTTTTCGACTTCAAAACAGAATCATTCTTACCATTTTTCTAACTTCTGGATCTTTTGTAGGTGGTAGCATTCGATATAAATATGATTCTTTTCTGCTTAAGGGATTTTCTGTCTCAATTCGGGATGGTGCTATCCAAACTCTATCAGAAGACCCTCGCATACAATTCATAGGTGAGTTACAAAAACTCTTTACGGTCCTTTGAAGTATTTGATCCTGAAATCATGCTCCTTGTTCCTTTCTACAGAGCCCGATGGTGACGTTCACATATAGTTTTGTTTGTATTGGATGAGATTCTCATCCATATCCTTACTTATCCGGTACTTCTCTGGTATATCTTACCATGAGCCACAAGACCCAAAGGTTCTTAGCCGTCTCATTATCCCCTTGTATACATTTCCAGGATCGGGGCATGCCTTGTACAATATTTGTAAACTTGCCCCTGTATATAAGTTGTACACTAGCTGAATGAGATTCAATTCTCATTAAATGTAAACAAGTCCCTGCTTTTCCTCAAAGGGTAATACTAATGCAAACTCTATCAGGAATAGATCTCAGGCTGCCTCAGGAAAGTGAACCCTTGGACAATGCTCCATCTATTGGCAATGGCAAGGTGAACCAAAAGGCTGTTTGGACAGTTCTTCAATGGCAATCAAAATCAGCATTGGGGAAGAAATCTGGGTTGTCTGAAGGTACCAAAGCTTACTTTGAGGAATTGAAAGGATTTACTGGATAAAAAACTCAGAGCAATCCAAACACATTGGCTATGACAAACAACTCAGAATAAGTCTTGAGAGAATTAGGACTGGCTTTGTTTGGGAGTTCTTGCAAGCGTGAATGTGATCTGCAAAGGTACAGATGTTTTTCCATTAATGGATATTTTGCTTGATGAGGCATGGAATTTCCTCAAGAACTACTTGAACCACGAATTGACAAATCTGGAATCATGAGGAATTGTTGAAGTTAATTGAAGACACTACAAAGATTCCTCATTACTTCTTAAAGCCTGATAGTCTAATGGCATATGCTCTATGCTTTGCACAAAAAACAATCATATCTTTAAAAGTATCATTTCAAGTCCTGTGACAATGGGCAGAGTATTTAACCTACAAGGAATCTCTCTTCAAGATTAGACTATGAAAATTTATTGGTTAAATGCGAGAAATTGTATCAAGAAAGGGGAGAAGTGCAAGCAGTACCTGAAAATAATCGCAAACAAGATTTAACAGAATCACAAGCACTGGGTCATTCTCTGGTTCCCTCCATTGGTCAAACACACAAAGACAAAAAAAATCCCCTGGATTCAGACAGAACCCTGGAGTTCAAGTTCTTTAATTCTGTAAAGAGATCTGATCAAAAAATCATTGAGGCACATAAAAGTCAAACAATAACACAGTTTTTCATAGACCTCAATAAAGAAATGTTCAATATCTATCAAAAGATTATAAGTCAAATGATCCCTCCATAATTTCTTCAACCAACACAGGTGGTCTCAATTAGAGCATGGTTGAATGTGGAAATTGTGGTACTCAAAGTCAAAGCGTAGATTCCAACTTATTTTAAACCTAGGATTTTAGTAAAAACTAACATGTTGACCAAAACTTTGTGGCTTTGAGGACCCCTGTGCTTAATTATCCTGTTGGTATCTCCATTTCCTCATGCCTCATGCTGACTATCAAGTTGTGTGACCAAACACTCACCAACATGTCACTAACATAACCCTTAGTTTGATCTTTGATACCTGATCCAGGATGGAACCTGACAGCCAGATGGGTGCTTGGTCAGGTTTCCCACAAAGTAAGTGAGCAGTGGCAAGGACCAAGAAATCTCACTCTTGCTAATTGGGGCCTTTAAGAATGCTTAGGCATTCTCAAAAAGGTATTCCTCTACTTTGCACAAACATATTTCAAACACAAACCATCCAATTCCCACCATTCTTGATCTATCAAAGCATCCAAAACTTAAAAGGACAAATCAAATGATCCAATGTACAATGTAAAAAGAAACAGTCCATCTTGTTAGCTAAACAAACTTTTACTCAATACTTCTTCTCCACATTATCTGGTATCTTATGATGGACTTGTGGTATAAGTCAACCAAAAGCAATCATACTAATATCATATCTAACTCAAGATCATCTATATTAACCTTCCAGGCTCAGCCCACCTGAGGCTGACCTGAAACATATGTGTACTGTTACAGAGTGTATAAAATACAAATAACCAAAGCTCTGGTACCCTCTCATCATGATGTAAAAGGTACTATATCTGTTCACAAGATTAAGATCTGATTCTCAAATATATAACTTTTATTCTGTCTTCCGTCATTGATCTATGGCTAATTGAAGAGTGCTTAAACCAAAAAAGATGTCTTTGAAAATGTGTAGAAGGGCAATAAGCACCAAGGGCTGGAACTCTGGGCTACCCAGTACCTGGACCATCTAAATCATGATCTAAGAGGTAAAAACATGTGTCTGTCAGTGTTCACAAGATTAAAAAGTGATTCCCAATAATATGACTTCCATTATGCTTTAGAGCATGACCAATGGCTAATTAAGGATTGAATCAAGATACCATTCTATGCTTGAATGATTAAGTCATTCAAGTATCAAAGGTTTGTTCACTACAACATTTCAAAGGGATGGGAATGAAAAATCCTTTACATTCAATCTCAAGTAAGCTCTTGCAATCAGAAGACCTCTTAAACCAAATTCAAATCAATCAGAACATCTTCTTTACTCCAGCTTTACTCAATGAAACTTGAACTAAACCTTCATTACTCAAACACTCACACTTTTACTCATGATCCCATAATGATATACTCACACCTCACCCTAAAAGTCCTCTCAACCCTCTCAAAACCAACCCACCTCATCCTCTCAAAAAAGTGTCTCTCACATCCTATGATCACAATCACCAGACACTCAACAAAAAGTAGAAATCCCCAAACCAAAGTAAAAAAAATCAAATTGATGTAAAAAAAATGATCATATGTAAAAAAAAAAGTAAAAAATCAAACGAGTGACAAAAATGAATGTGTATATTAAAGAAGAAGAAATCAAAAACTAAACCAAAACTTAAAACTTGTATCCATCATCCCTTTTCATCTTCAAAAAACCTTTACTAAAGAAAAAAAAAAAAAAAAACTTCAACAAAATGATGAAAAAAAAAAAAAAAGATAAATAAATTTAAACTAGACAAGACTAGAAAATCATGAAAGATAAAAAAAAATTTCTTAGGGTCCTCTTCTTACTTCCATTTTCAAAAAAAAAAATCAGAGAGAACAAGAGACAGAGAGAGAAAAAAAACATTCTACTACCACTCATCATGAGATAATCAAGAAATCAGCAAACAAATCAAAAAAAAAAAAAACTGATCAAGCCAAAGAGAAAAAAGAAAATCTGAATCCCAAATCTGAGAGAATCAAGTCAGTTCACTCAAAAAACTCAAATCCATCCCTCTGCTCTCAAAGACTCTATTCTATTTAAAGAAACATACAATCAAAAAAAAAAAAGTGAACTCCAAAGAAGAGTGAAGGGGAGATAAATCAAAATTTGAAAAAACTTCCCACTTCATTCAAATACTTGCTAAAGAACAAAAAGATGGATGTGTGGAATGAACCAGATATAACCCAAATGAAAGAAGAGCCATGAAAAAAAAATCGAAAGCTCATCTCGGGGTCTTTTTTTTGGTGATTTATTGTTTATTGTCTTCTCCTTCTGTGTGTGTGTGTGTGGTTGATTAGGGAAGAGAGATTTGAGAGAAGCACAGCAGAAGATGAGGTCAAAAGAAAGAGAGAGAAAATGAAAAATAGATAAATTACGAATGGGAAAAAAAACTGTGCATTAAATAGATGAGTAAACCGAAGAAAAAAAGTAACAAAGATCGAAAACCAAAAAAAAAAAGAAAAGAATCACAAGAGACAGATGAGCTGAAACTGTAAATAGTGGTGATAGATATCAAAAAGTTCTTCCTTCTATAAAAAGCTAATGTGAGGATGATTAATTAAAAGGAAGAGAAGGAATGTCTCAGGCAAGGCAAGATCGAAAGAGGGAGTTGAAACTCGGGTATCTGGTGAAAAGAGTGACAGTAAATGATTAAAATGAAATAGATGAATTAAAGTCGTGGATCCAAGATTGATCGAACATCAGGTACGTTTGCGATATCGGCAAGGAACGCGGCAAGATCTGCTAACCTGTCAACGTGATACAATGCTTGGTCAGTAAATGATACACGCTTGGTTGTTTGAGTTTGAAAGAGGATAACCTACTCAGTGTCATGTGGATCATTGAACCATGACGAGACTGGTACAGCGTTGCTTGGATGAAAGATATACGAAGCAGGTGAGTTATCAATGATGATTGTATCCCCAATCGGTCTTCCGAGTTGTGACAAATCCTATAAAGATGAAACAAAGTCAGAGATGATGATCCGTTTTGGATTCTTCTGATCTACCACAAAAGCTTACCTTGACATAATTTCCTTTGTGGTTATAACAACTTTCTCTAAACAGACGATGTTTGACAACATGATGGATATCGAGCATATCGAGCACGGGATCTGCGTATTTCGACAATGAGGCAGTGAACACGACTACTTCATAAATCTCGCCCATCTTCCTCATGAACTCATCTACCCCAGGTCGCTTGATGACGTATACATTATGAACTGCGTTCTCGATCTCTACTGGGACTACAAAATCTGATTGTGGAATCATCTGTGTTGGAAAGAGAAGGTCATGAATGGTCAAGATCCGAGGACAGAGTTTCATTCAACAGGAGAGATAGAAAGTGAATAATGCATACTTTGAAACTAGAATGCACCAATGTCTCGTCCAAATCCAATACTAAACACTTCCTCCCTTGATGAACTGTCAAGTCCAATGGAGCCAGAAGCGGTCTAGCTACACCATCTTCACCAACCGGGATTCCCATTCCACCCATAGCCACTATACGGTCTTCTTCGTCATCCTCACTATCCTCTAGATCATCCTCTTCCTCATCTTCACCACTCTCTACATCCGTCTCATCAACCATTGCCACCTTGCCTAGACTATCGGCATGTGAATGATTCCTTGCGAGTAGTCGAGAAGAGGATGGAGTCTTCTTCGGTAAGTTGCCTTCTGTTCCTGGTGGAACAACTGCACCGCTCAAGACACCCTCTGTCTCATCCTCAGGTAGTTTGACTCCTCCACCTCCTGCGTTGGCTGCAGATGCAGCTGCAGCCGCTCCAGCTGGTGTAACCGTGTCACTGACTGGGATAGGCATCGCTCCATCCGATCCAGTTCTCCTTGACCGAGGAGGAGATGAGCCAGGTGTGGGAGCTTTTTTCATCTTGTTCCTCAGATGCCTCGCTGTTTCGACTGGAGTCCGTTTGGAAAGTGAGGGCTGGAGAGTCGAACGTTCAGTATTAGCTGCCGTAGGGCTCGAAGGATGACTTGGATTTGCTTGATTAAGAGCCTCAAAGGTTTGCGAGATTGGTTTAGGAGAGTTACGCCTGGAGGTGAGGACTTCATCGTCATGTGCATTCGAAACAAAGCAAGGTAAGAAAAGCCCAATCAGTTTGGTTCTCTTCTTGGTCTTCTTTGACGGAGTTGCCGACGTCTTCAATTTGGTTTCCTTGGTCTTTTTGTATTCGTTAGGTCCTGGTACTGAAGTTGCAGGAGTGATAGCAGTCGAAGCAGGGGAAGTGAGAGGAGCAGGGGAAGTGAGAGGAGCAGAGGAAGTGACAGTCTTCGCATTCGGATCGATGACGGGAACCGAAGTAGTAGCGGCAGTGATTGAAGAGGCAGCAGCCTTCAAAGGTTCGTCATCAACATGTTTAGCAAGTTCAGTGGAATCTACTAATGTCAGATCTCCACCAGTTTGAATAGTACCGGTTCTTTGTGAGTCTTCAACAGATTGAGTATCATCAGGTTGATTAGATGATTGAACTTCTTCTGCCACTGGTTCTGAAGTGGTCTTGTTGACTGTTGCTGAATCTTCCTTCTTTTTTTTCTTCTTGACCGTTCCTGATCTACCTTGTTTAGGTTGACGTGCAACATAAGCAGGCCCACCTTGTGGTACTTGAGTGATGAGAGAAGCGATAGCCTATAGAAAGGAGTATAGAAGATGGAGTTAGTAAGGATGAATAGAAAAGTTGACAAGTAAGATGACTAACATCAGCAGAAAGTTCAGGTGGAGAAGTGGATTGAGATGGTTGAGAGGGTGAGGTTGAATCGGTTGATTGATTGAGTTCATTAGTTGGTAATGAATGAATTGGTTGTTTAAGTTGATCGAGAGTTGAGGTAGGATCAGTTTGAGATTCAGACATGATGTGATAGAGTGAGATTGATGATGAAAGTTCTTGATAAGATTGATTGATTTGATTGATTTGATTGATTTGATTGAGGTGATCAAAGGTAAAGGTTAAAGTCAAAGGTTGAATTTGATGATGATGATGAAATGTTCTATGTGTTCTTTAATCGTCAATCAACATAACATAAAAAGAAGATGAATTAAATTGAATTTAATTGATATTCGATGTTTCTATTAAAGAGTTGAGATTGAAATGATGAATCTGGTGATGATGAGTTGGTTGATGGTAAGTTTGTAAAACGAATGAGAGACAAATAGTTTCAAAACTCTAAAAAGCTTTTCAAAGGAACTCAATCGAAATTTAAAAAAAAATCAAAAATCAAAAATGGAAAAATAAAAAATAAAAATGACTTTAAAATTCAAATCACATTCACTTCAAAGCGCTTCACTTCACTTCACTTCACTTGGAATCAAATTTCCATTCCCTAGAATCCAAATTATTATGTACATATTCTCAAAATTAAAATCGGTTTTGGATAATTATCTTGATGAGTTGACTTGAAATTTAGTGTTATGTACATAAAGCTGATATTCTGTCACTGTGTACGTAAGCTTACGTAAGTTCAAATTCACTAGAAAACTGACAACTTCAAGAAAATCATAGTCTTGTATCAAATATTTAGAACTCAGTGAGCAATGGGAAATTGGGAATTCAAGATGACAAGCACACGTGGTGTGAGTGTGACTCACTGAGGAAATCAAATTACACTCAGTAATCATCAATTTCCTTTGCTCAGGTGAGAAGTTGATCAAAAATCACATGTTGAACCCTTTATCTTCAAAACAAAACATCAACTCTATTTGGAACCTTTACAAAGTGCTACCCAATACTGCTGACCTGAATGATTTCAAAATTAGGTTTGTACTTCACAGGATGCCTGGAAGATACCAACCCTGGCACAATCCACTTGTTGATTGCACTAGTCAAGTCTTTGAGACTAATCCTCTTATTTGCCATAAACTCTCTACATCTAAGATGAGTGGCTTGAGTCTGAGCTTTGGAATTATGATGAATGTGTTTGGGTTTGCATCCATCCATTCCTTTTTGGCATCATGTGATATCTTGTAATAACTATTGTCAATGGAGCTTAAATAAGGTCAATGGGATCATTGGAATCTATTCATGTTTTTCATTCTCCTATCTTGATATTTTGAATACCCGCAACGTCTGAACCGCCCCGCTTCGCGTCGCTCTAAGCCACTTTTTTTGTAGTGGGGCGAGAAGCCGCTACAAGTACAATCGCTCTCGATCCGCTTTCAAAAAGCAAGCGCTACACACTAATGGGAGCGTGGCGATTGTTCAGACCGCTCTCGCTCCGCTCAGGGAAATTTTCAGGCATTGCAGCGGGCCGGGCGAGTGTTTTATTCACAATTTTTTTTTATTTTCAAAATGTACATAAGAATAAGATATAAACAGTCTGCTACAAAGAGAAACAAACAAAAATTAGAACAAACAAAGAGACTGCTAACAAAAGTTGAGAAAAGGTGTTGAACGAGTGAATAGAAATTGAAGAGAGACATTCAGCAAGAGCAGACAGTGTTTAAAAAGCGAGACAGTAGAAGGAAAAAGGAGAAAGCAAAAAAAAAAAAGATTGAGGAAAACAGACAACAAAAGTTGAGAAAAAAACATGTTGAACGAGTGAATAGAAATGAAAATCAGACTTTGAGCGAGCACCAAACAGGGTTGAAAAAACAAAGACAGTGGAAGGAAAAGAGACAAGAACAAAATGGACATTGAAAGGTAATCGGCGGGAAATTCAAAACAAGACATTTAAAAGAAAAGGAAACATTCAAAAGATATGACAATCAAAGAGAAAACGGATTGAATATAAAATTAATCCAAAATGTTAGAGACAGCAGTCTTTCTTTTTGAATTCAAAGCATAGGATGCTACATAAGTAATTGCATCTGAAAATCGACCAAGAACTTCAATACCAGCCCGAAGCCACTCCCTACAACCAACAGCCATTGATATCATCTTTGGCTTCAAAGCACCTCGTCCAGGTACAGCAATATCTGATGCAGACGAGAAAGTGCGTTCAACGCAACAAGAGGTGGCCGAGATTGACAAGTAATCGCGAGCAAGTGAAGCAAGGACCGGGAACTGTTCGCTATGTTCCTGTAATAGTATGAATTATCCAGGTCAGTTCTTGATTGAAAAACTCTCAACAAAAAAAGATGAAACGAACCTCCCACCAAGTAAGTTCAGATTGACCAGGCAAGATAGGATCAATGCCTTGAAGGTACCGATCAAGCTCAGCAGCCCGGACTTTTGAAGAGTTGTCAGACAAGATTTCAGCGGTGAATATGTCAAAATGATCGAAATGGTCTCTTGAAGGTTGGGACGAATTGGGAGGTGGGGTGACTTCAGGAGTGGCTGGCCAATCCTCCACTGCTTTATTAAAGATACATTGAATACCACCTTTGGCTCGGTCAGCGTGTTCAGCATAGTGAACATCGAAGAACTTCAATCGATATCTTGGGTTAAGAACAGTGGCCATCAAGATAATTTCCGCTGATGCCGCTTCTTGCTGATATTGGGCAAGTTTAGGTAACATGACATCGATCATGCTCACTATGGATGTGAAGGTTGAGCTGTCGTGAATCTGCTGGAGGGTTTCGGACACTCGAAGGTATTCAGCTAGAAGGATTGATCCAGAGGCGAAATTGCCCTCCATCCGCTTGGTTGATAACCGAAATACCTGATGGGTAAGCTCATTCAAAAGGTTAGTCAATTCACTTAGACGAGAAAACCAGAAGGAAAATGGAACTTACTTCTAAAACCAAACAGAAGGCCTCCACAGCATCCCATTCTTCCATGGTCATCATGATACCCTGGTAGTACTTAGTCTTCCGATCGGCAATCAAGATGGAGTCGACAATCTAGAGAGAAGGGTGTCAGCATTAGAGAGAGGAAAGCAAGAGATTAGAACAAATGAAGTAGAAAATAAAGAAACTACTTACATCGCGTGCACTAACTAAATTAGAGAACATCTTCAAGTCGATGTTCCATCGAACACCCCACCCAGCAATCGGTGCTGGCCCCTTATAGCCCATCTGAGCAGCTCGGGCCTGAAATTCGCAACGGCGAGCACTGCTTCGGGTCAATAATGCATTGAATTCCTTGAGCTTCAAAAATGGAGAGATGTCAGTATACCTGCTTAAAAAGGATGAATGAAGCATTTGAAAGGAAACATACCTTGAGATAACCCTGAACCACAACACAGCCATTCCTTGGCTCATCATCATAACCAAAACCTTCATATTCTTCATCAAAATCTAAATCATCAACTACATTTAACCGGCCTGAGTGATTGGGAATTGCATCTTCATCTTCATCGTCTTCAGAAATCAAGGCTAATGCTTCAAGGTCGTCATTGAGGATGAGTGAGGGGACTGGGACTGAAACATGTGGTGGAGTTGTTGGTTTGACGTGACCAGCGGACAATCGTAGAGAACTCAAGCCATGCTTTACAACCAATCCGAGTTTATGACCAAAACATCGGACATGATTGTCTCGTGAATTCCATTCGACCGGGTCCTCACAATCCATGAAGGCCTTCTGCATTTCTCGAGCCATTGGGAAATTTGACGAACCGGAATCAGTGGTTTGACCTATCATGTAATCAACCAAATAAAAAAAGGTCAGTCGAGGCTGATGAATAGATAAGTTTAAAAGAGAGAAAAGGAAAGGGTGAAAGGAATGGAGACTTATCTTCTTATGTAAATTGTTTGCTATTAAGAATCGTGCAACTGGTTGTGCAAGAAGATACCCTACTTTATTCCAAGCAACAAGTTTAAGTGTGAGGTGGACCGATCGATACTTCCAATCTTGATCAATGAAATTAGCCGACACGCCAATGAAAGCATACCGGTTCCCCTTTGTGGTCCATACATCATGGACAAGGGAGAACTTGCTTGGATTGTCCTGTTCACAAGCAAGGTCAGTTCTCAAAACAAATTGAGATATCAGTAAGGTAAGGCAGAATAGGACTTACACGAACTAAAGCCAACGCTGCCGACTGCAAAGTGCAATAGAGCTCCTTTGCTGCACGAGCTGCCCAGGTAGGAGTTCTCAAGACCGCTCGTCGATTTGCTAGAGTGAAAGCCGCACGCAAAGGAATGTCATAGAACCTGTTGAAAGGGAGAGCGTGCCAGAGGGTCCACACCACAAGAACCGTGTTGCATAACTCAACGCTGAAGGTGGTCTGGGAGAGGAAGGCGTCTAGAGTAGGTTGACCGTTTGCTTCATTCGAAGCAATCATTGCTTCAGACTGCTCTTGAGCCCAGCTCAAAGGTAGCCTGCAGCCAGCTTTGATGGCTCGGGATCGATGAGGACAGGCTGCTCGTCCCTTAGCGCCGTCACAATGGGCGTATAGGTTCCAGTTTGTACGGAGACCCCGTACAAAAACACCATGACACCACCGACACCTATAAGCTCGAGGGTCGTCACCAGACTTCAAAGAGAGAAAAAAGAACACAAGTTTAGTATTGGGCTGTTTGGGTTGGTCGAGTAGGGGAAATTGAGACTTACTTCACCAGGCAGGTGATGAGGAGGACAGTAAAAGTCCAGGAGTTCCTTAACTCGTTGCATTTGAAGACGGCGAGCCCCAGTGTCAACGATTTCGACTGAGGATTCTTCTTGATTGACATCAATGACATCAGGAACAGCCTCGGTTGGTTTTGGCTGTGTTTTGGTGGGTGGAATGATAGGATGTAAAGGAAAGAAATAGAAAAGTGAAACATAAAGGTGAGAAGAAGAAATGAATAGGAATTGAATAGGTAATAGACAACTTACCTTAGGAGCCCACTTCTTTCGTCTTGGAGGTCCTTGAGACATACCGATAGATGCACCCGAGCCTCTGGGACGACGCTTGGCCTTCTTGCTTGGGAAGACAGCCTTCTTGCCTTTTGGGCTTGTTGTCAAGTCGATGATCGGCAACTCGGCTTCTTCTTGGTCTTCGTCTTCGTCAACAAACTCGAGTTCACCTTCAGAATTGCCACGACTGCTGACAATTTGGGATAGACCCGGTGCAAACTCGGATTGATCGTCATCGTCATCAGGATCAGGACTGGGACTCGGAGGACGAAGAGAATATACACGCAAGTCGTTGGATTGAAGAACAAATCCAGGCTTAGGTTGAGTTGGGGTACAAGGACGAAGCATTGGACCCGTATGGGTAGACGGAGTAGCAGGAGGAGCAGTAAGTAACGGAGTTGATGAAGGCATCTTTGTTCTGACTAAGTAAAAACGACTAAGTAAGAAGAGGAAGGATGGGTGGACAATGATGTGTTAGTATCAATCAATCAAATATATTCGAGTGTTATCAAATTATTGGCCTGAGGAGAAAGAGGAAAATGAAAAACAAGACGGCACGTAGCTGATTATATAGGCGTCCAGCTGGCAGAGGTGGCGACAAAGGCCATAGAAATCTCGTGACGTAGGTCAAGACCCCCAAAATGCCGCACCGATATTGTTATCTAAAGGGCATTCGACGCAATCAGCAAGGTTACTATTTGATTTTGTTTGATATCAATCGAAGTTTTAAAAAGAACTTACCCAAATATTCAATATCCAGCCGTATCAGATGGTATCAGGCCGGTGTTGTTTACAATGGCGTCATTGATTGGAATCGAATGGATCGGATGGAATAACCTAATCGGAATATAAGTCGAATCGAAAGCTAATCGGATTGTCGAACAGGTCACGAGGTGTGTTGTTGGCGAGATGAAAAGATTAATCTGATCGTGTTAGGGTCACCGCTGCATATCGCTTTGAGGCGGTGTTGCGGGGCGGTCTTGGCAGTCGCTCAGCTACATACGCAGTCCACTACATGACAGCCCACGAGAGGGTATCACAGGCGGATCGCCAGGCCCCAATACATGAAATTTTTGCAGCGACAGCGGGGCGGACCGCCCCGCTGTCGCCCCGCCTGCGCTTTTTGCAGCGGATCGATTCAGGCGTTGATACCCGTGACCAGCTTCATAAAATTCCACACTTAATGGTTTTACCATCTTACCTTGTCTTTTATTGCCATATCTTTTTTGCATGAACAAGTTCTTCAAAATCTCAATTCATTAGCATACCATCTTCGGGAAACAAAGCTTGAATTCAAATCTTTCCCCCTGGGCCTTCTTCAATTGAAGATGCTAGCTCTGCTTCAAGGATTCACTTTGATTCAAATTTTAAAGGATAAGATCAAATCAAAGCAGAGGAAATTGAGAAAGGTGCCATCCCTAAGCCCCTATTCTGGACTTGAATGAGCCTATCAACATCTATTCATTAGATAATACCTGACCTCCATAACATGCTTTAAGAGTATTAAAGCATCACCATTTGTATTCCCATCAAGAAAACATGCAAGCACTTCTTTTGGTTTATTTCTGGACTTCAAATCCATGGAGATACAACCGATTCAAGAAGAAGAAGAAGTTGCAAGATGCATCACTCCTAAAGTGATGATTCCATCAGAATAGCTTGTGTCTGCATACCCATCAAGCTTGAGCCAAGATTGTGCACCGCTACAAAAGCTCTTGATATATAGTGTTCCAGGTGTGTATTTACCAATGCTGCATTGAAAGCTCTTTTCAGGAGTACATACTAGAGTTGTACCCTCATCTACTTCCCATCCAGGAGGTTTGTTATAAACTATGATTAAAAGTCTAGTAACCTAGTTGTTTTTGAGGAACAAACTTATGCAAGTCCCTCGACAAAGGCCCGAGCCCCATCAGAAGAATGTGTATGTCACATTTAAGAGACAAACTATTGAAACCAAGTCTTGAATGCAAAAAATACTCATATTTCATAGCCTACCTTGGAAACGAATAGATAAAGAAAAAACTGAACAAATATAGGTTATTATATTTATGTAAATCAAGCCACAGAACCAAGAAAAAAAGACAGAAGCCACAAACAACGATAGAAATCAAATGGTCAAGGAGTAAAGTGAGTTGAAGGTTCAATAAGATTTGTCAAACAAAACATAAATCAATGATCTTGATGGTGATGATGTTGTATTTTTGTTTAGTTTCATATTATCAGTTTCGTGTTCGAAAGAAAAAAGTCTCAATTAAGTAGTGTTACATGAAAGATGGTAATAATGAAATGATGTAAAGCCACGAGATTGACGAAAGCAGAGACCCCTTTCAACATCCACATCCGTAACTTTGTTGTCCCTCTGAGTTTAGCATGATTGGGTCGGGATAATCTGAGAAACTGAGTTATGCGAAATTCACAAGTGTAAGTCTGAGCAAGGTTGAAATTCAAAGAAGATGGATCACGTACCCATCATCCATGGAGTCCCCTACGCTTAGCGCGTTGCGGCAGGCAGCAACGAAGGACTGTTCAACGTTGATAGATTCCTTGGCTGAGGTCTCGAAGTAAGGGATGTTTCCTTTGGACTGGCACCAACTCATTGCTCGTTTCTGGGAAACCTGGGTGATAAAAAAGCAAAAGCAAGATGGTACTTCAGCATCAAGACAAAATGTGCAGAACCTCTTCTAGACCAGATCCACTGAAGATGTCAGTTACATCTTACCTGCCTCTTCCCTTCCTCCACATCAATCTTGTTCCCTAAAACCACAAACGGAAAGTTGTCCGGATCTCTGGGAGAGGCCTATCGCAAATAGATAATGAGTTGGATAGCCCGCACTTTACTTGGTCTCAAGCTCATTCCTCGCACGGATCAGTCAGGAGAGCAAAATCAATCTAACCTGTATTAAAAACTCGTCTCGCCAGCTGTCAAGCGTCTCAAAGCTCTTGCTGCTGTTCACATCGTACACTAGCACGCAGCAATCTGCCCCACGATAGAAAGCAACTCCGAGTGACTGAAAGCGTTCCTGACCGGCCGTATCCCAGAGCTAAAATAATGCAAGCCCGGTGAGTTTTAGGGGCAAATGGGTAGTGGAGGTAGAGGCTATGCATGGGTTTCGATACTAACTTGCATCGTCACTACTCGGTCTGAGTTTGGGTTGGGTTGATGTTGAGGCTGGGAGGTGACTTGTTGGCTAGTAGAGGGCTCAGACTCGATGTAAACCTCCTTGGTCAGGAAATCAGCGCCGATGGTTGCCTGCAATTCCCAGCTCAAGTCTCGTCAGTTTCGATTGCCGTTCCTGGACAGATTTGTAGGATATGAGATAAGTGCTTTCTACTGACTTTATATTGAGTCGAGAACCGCTTGTTGACATATTGGTTCATGAGTGATGTCTTTCCCACACCTGAGTCACCGAGGATGATGACCTTGAGGAGAACTTTTTTACGAGAGGCCATTCTGATTGGACAGGAAAGAGACGGTTGTCGAGGTCTGAATGTTTTTGCTGACTGGATGTGATGAAGCGAGGGAAAGAGAAGAGAAAGGTGAAGCTTGATAGGAATGGATGGTGAGGATTTCTGATGGTGAAAGACTACTGCAGGTCGATAGACTGTTTGAGCTGAAGTCAGTGGATGAATGTGAGAACGAGTCGCAAGGACGATAGATTGAAGGGTGGACACTGCGTACAGTTTTATACAAATTCGACCAATACAGAATCCAGATTACAGGCTGTTACATCACACCGGTACAGGTACCGAGGAGTCCTCACATGATATGTTATCACCTGACCTTGAGATCAGGAGCTCTGCAGTTCTACTGTGTTACATAAAAGGCGTCCTCAATCACTTTTGGAGTCAAATAATGCCATCTGTGTGGCTAGTTGTGAGAACATTTACCTTCTTTCAGTCTTCTTTGATACGGGCCAAGTGATCAGTGAGCTTCTTTGTTTGAGATGATGTTCTTTGGATTCAAGTTTCCACAAGCATTGCAGTATATCAGCTACATGTATACCCAGGCAACATTCCAGCGTCGTTCGGAAAATCCCAACAAACCAATCAATGCAAGATAGCTCGGATGATCCTGCACCACGAATACATATCATCATGAAGGCGAAGCTCCGAGCTTGCTGTGCTTACCAAGAGGCTTGATCCAGCTGACCTGGGTATATTTCTTGACAAAAATTCCGCATCCAATGCTTATCATTCCCATTTCCAGAAGAAGTACAAGAAATTTTGACAAGACTCATGTCAGCTTCTTACTCATGTTTCTCAATTCACTTCACATGGACTTTTTGAGCGGCACTCTTTCGTCTTTTGCATGTAAACCTACAGGCTGCACAAAAGGTCCATGTGCCCAACTTCTTCTCTTCCTCTCTGATATCTCAATATAGATTCCTTTGAGCTTTATGCGCTTTTTATGCCATTACATAGACTCGGGGTATTTTTTGGGTTCATGCCAACATAAAGTGTATAAATTTCCAGCGCCACGGATAAGATCGTAAATAATCAAGTGGGAGGTACACAGCGGGTGAGCCTGGTGTAAGTTCACGCTCTTTCGGTGACAGAAAGTGAAACCTCCAAACAGTTCGATGTACGAGGGCGATGTGCGTCTCTGTGATCAGTGTTTGCTATAAGTTTTTTCCATGGTCGCCTCACTGATATGGATCAACGAGGTGTGTTCACTTCTCATACGGGGATGGGCGTAGACAAGTGTTACTCGCCAATCACCACCTTTTTCTTCCACTACACCGTAGAAGGGAGCTTTGTAAATTTGATCGTTTCTCTAGGACAAAAGGTGGCAAAGGCAGTAGGCCTGAAGTTTTATCAAGATTTCTGAAAGCAAGGAAATTCTAACTACAAATTATCTGATCTTGTTCAATGATCACTGGTTACTCTGCGCTTGATTATTGAATTTAGAGATTCAAGGTCGTATCACAAGTGCGAAAGAGACATGCTTATTGGGATTTCATGATTGACCATAGGTGACTGAATTGAGGCCTGCTCAACTCCATGATGGCAGAGAGTTACAGATTATTTCCAGAGAGTTGTGCTTCAAGCCCGCCAGCTGAGGTTTTGTAAGCGACGCAAGCGTTTCAGCAGCACATAATCAGGTTCATTCAAGTCTTCGTCGAGTACTTTGACTTCCCTTATACTTCCTTTAGGTCTTCCTCTTAGATATTTATCCAAAACATACACCATGCGCTCAACATTTGTCTCCCATATTGTGACATGTCTTCTCCTCACCAGCGCTGTCAGTCAAGGTGGAGTTCTGAGAAGACAGCTAGGATTCTCGTCAGATTGTCAAACCAATGGAATGAACCAGGGTGATTGAATTCTGACCATCTCTGATTAGGGACGCTTCTTCCAACTGACGGTGTTTTTGACATCATTTCCAGCTTGCACCTCCAAGAACATCACATCCAATTCGGCATCTTCGTCTGCATCTGCCTATAGCTCGGGGCCATCTCCTGTCTCGTCTGAATCAAGTACAGAAAACGAGTCTGGCGCTGGATTGCCCGCGCTACCATCAATGAACGAGACGGCCATGGGGAGTGGTGCTATGCCAATGATGAATGCGACCGTGATGGGAAACGAACAAGGGGCACAAAGTGCTCCGGCAGATGGTTCGGTCACATCAAGCGGAGTCTTACTGATGGATATCACCAGGTGAATAGCATGAAGAGCCAATGACCGTTCACTGAGCCGAAACTGATTTGGATTTGTGACTTGATTTTAGACTTAAATTCAATAGATATGGCGCTCTAGCTTTGCTTCATAGGACCTCGACATTGTCCGTAGCTGTGATGATGTCATATGTTCTCTAAAACATGGACCACACCGAGATATCACTGGTTGATAAACATCACTCGCTTCGTGTTAACTGTTACTACATAATCGTATTCTTAATCTTCCCGACAGGCGTTGATCGCCATCTTCTGAATTTACATCCAAAACAGTGCGTGTACCACTCAAGATATGGCATCTGCTGGAACACATACTCTGACATCATGAGAACTTGTGAACATTGTAACATCTTTCTAAGTTACTTATCATCAATGTGTGCTTTCCAGCTTATCTTAGAGCATCTGCATCAGGACCTTGGAAATAGGACCTGATTGGGTTGCTGTACCAAGCCGAGCTGCCAGGAAAGAAGGTGTATGCCTACTGTCCTAAAACATTGTAAAAATCTGGCAAAACCAAGGTTTTGCGAAGATGCTACAACACCCAATCTGGTGGCACTATGTTATAAAAGGATACATCATATGTATCAAGCTGATCAGATTAAGAATCAATCAAGATGTCAGTTGCTGATTGGTTTGCTTCCAAACAAATCATTATCTCACTTTGCCGTGTTCCATTGTATTGGTTCATGTCATCATGGCGGCAGGTTGTGCTGATTTGTAGGGACTGAAATTTAAGCCAAGCAAAAGAATTTGATTGGTAAATGTGATGGTCCAGGAATTGCTAACTGTGTATGGGTTCCAACAATGGTTAAATAATCCATGTGCACATGTGGCACAGTGTGACATAAGTAGCAAGCCTAGCCTATGCCATATCCCAAGCCATGTGACACTGACAGCTTGGTGCTGAAGACCTATTGTCATGAAATGCTAGATACACTTTCTGTCCCTCTTATTACGCGCTCTAGTTCATTGCAACAGTTCCTTCCCAGCTTGCTTTGTTTTCCTCTTCATCTTATAGAGTGAAGTTTGTCCTCCAGACTAAGTATGCGCATGTACTTCTCCAACAAGCCCTTTAAGGT
This sequence comes from Melampsora larici-populina 98AG31, assembly GCF_000204055.1. Lineage (NCBI taxonomy): Eukaryota > Fungi > Basidiomycota > Pucciniomycetes > Pucciniales > Melampsoraceae > Melampsora > Melampsora laricis-populina. Next base: position 664,748 of record NW_006768813.1, read on the forward strand.
AATGTTTGTTTGGGGCCCCAGTATGCTCCTATGAGGGGTAGTGATCTAGAATTGTGGCTTTTGATAAATTTGATGATATGGAAATCTAGAAAACAAGGAAGTAATTTGAATGGTAAACAGGAGGATGTCATTTTACCAGTGGCAAATTACTACCAATGACCCGCACCCAACAATGAAAAACATTCATACTTGAAGTACCTAATTTCCAATATTCCAATCAGTAAACAACAAGTTACCTACAGCTAAAAAATTACAATTGCACCAGCCAAGAAGGGAGTGGAGTCAAATCTCCGGAGAGCATTGATGTCAACCATCACTCCACTAAGAACACTTCCATACTGTTCCTTTTTTTAGGATTGCTTGTTTTGAAGTTTCAGAATACTTCACTTTTGTTTCCACTTCAAAATTTGATCTTTTCATGACCGTTGACCAATCTCAGAACGCTGCGGAAACATTGTTTGCCCTACCTAAACGGCAAACCGCAATGATGTTTATCGGCTTCCGTGGCGCAATTGGCTAGCGCGTTCGACTGTTACAAGCACCTGGGCATACCCCCAATGGGCAGCGCTGGTGCTTGCAATCGAGAGGTTGACAGTTCAATCCTGTCCGGAAGCGTTTTGCACCTGGATGTTTACTACCGCATCTCCCTGGCGATTGCCAGCGCTTTTGTTGTTCAAGGGGTGGAGGATTTTTGGTCAAAATAACTCAAAATACCTGAGTTGCCGATTAAAGAACCCCGAGGTAGGAACACTGGTAAAACTATTCATGGTATAGGTGGTGGTCAGGTGCTATGTAGTTAGGAGTGAAGATCAAGCGCTCATCGTCACAACCAGCACAGATCAAGTTCATCTGAACGAAGTAAAACAGGATTCTTATTGATATAAAGCTAGTACACAAGCCAGTACAAATGAGCAGGTGATCAAACCCGATCGCACACAATTTAGTTTAGTGACATCCTTGTATGCGAGCGGAATTCCAAGGTATGCTTGTAATATTTTTGGCCGATGTGATACAAAGTTTAAGTGGTTCAAAGTGAAAGAAATGGAATAAAGATCTAGCATAAGATAGAATATCTGAGATTCACAACAAATGAGGATATATATATAGACAGGCTATCTCCGTTCGGAATGGATAGTCGGATATCTATAACTTGAATTCGCTCTTTGCATACTGCGTCTCAGATGCAGCCGCTTCGTCAACAAACCTATAAATCATAGAGCAGCATATTCGATCAGAACGCTTGAAAGGCCAGTCGACGATGAGGAAGACGAACCAATAGACTTGACCGGGAGGGAGAGGCTTGACCATTGAAGCTGGAAGACCGAGGTCAGGTTGATCAAGGACTTTACGAAGGACCTCCTTTTTGCCTTCTCCTACTGCCACAAAGGCGACCTTGTGAGCATGGTTAAGAACTGGATAGGTGATGGTGATCCGGGTTGAAGGTGGTTTAGGTGAGTCATCTAACCAGCCTACCCAAGCTGAATCTTCACTGAGAAGAGCGTGAGAGGGAAACAAGGAGCATGTGTGTCCGTCCGGACCAGTACCAAGTAGGATGAGATCGAAACGAGGAAAAGCAACTGCGTTCTTGCCTATATATTGAAAGCAATAAAAGAGGATCAAATGTCAATTGACTGTTTTGTAATGCAAGATCCAAAAATACAAGTGATCGAGCATCGTACCGGCAAATTCATTCATTAATTGTTTCTCGTAATCGTGACTGAGCTCTTCTGGATCGTGGATAAGGTCGGCAGAGATGGGATGTATATTCTCGGACGGGATGGGTACTTTACTAAACAAGCCCTCGTTGACCAATCTGTAGTTCGATTCTTCATGGTCTAACGGAACTGCTCTTTCATCTGCAAAGAACACCACCCTACGAGAGTTTCAAGAACATCAGGCTACGCTGAAAGGGACAAGATGAGAGTGATGTGATGAGAATGGAGGCATTATACCATTTATCCCACTGCACTTCATCTCGACCTGATAGGCCACTTACAAGCGTCTGGGCTAATGAGCCACCTGAGACGGCCAGGGTAAACTTTGATCGTTTGGCAATGGCTGAGGCTTGAGCCTTGATCACAAAATCGCCCAGAGCGCTCGCAACCGACTCTTTCGGAAGGGTATAAAGTATGGGAGGGTATGGTGTAGTAGATGGAGCAGCCATGATGAGATGATAGTTGGAGACAGCGAGAGACTTTGATGACTCAGGAGGTTTTTTGATTAGATCAATTTGGAAATAAAATCCGAAACGTAAACACGCTACGGGGTGGTTTGATCCGCCCGATAGCACCGTCTGCGATCGGTTTACTTCTCAGATGATGGTCTTTTTCCAGAGTTTGGGCATGCCCAGGCTCCAGCGGACATAGGAAATGACCATTTTGACGTGTCTTTCTACAAAATCGTGCGCCGCGGTCAGTAAGCCCGACGCGGTCACGCACACATCAGACATATATGTAAAAGAGATACTGATCACCCAAGATGATTCTGCTCTGAGGGTAGTGCAGGTCTTTTGTGATCCCTAACTTTGTCCTTCACCATGTAAAAAAGATGTCTCAAAATTGTCTGGTCCTTCATAGGCACTGGGAAAGATATCCACAATTCTGTGGTGTCATAACTCTGCTTTGTTTGTTAAGTATGGGAAGCACTATGGATATGAACTTTTTTTTTAAATTGTAAAATTTCCTTCCAAAGAAGTGCGGACATATGTGAAAGGAAAGAAGAAGAAGAAGTGGAAAATTAGGACCCAGGCAAATCCTACCAAAGCCCAATGACCTGGGAGGTATGAATTTTTGAAAAAAATGTTGTAGGGGTCTGACAGGTATGAGTTCAATTTTCACAAAAAAGGGTGGTTGTATGAGCATACGAGTCTCAAAATGTCCAAAATATGTGAAATTTGACCTAGAGGTCAGGACTTGCCATGACTTGTTACTCTTCTATGTTTTCTGGGTACTTCCAATTCCTGGCCAATCTGCACCAGATTCCAGGTGGTGGTTAGATGCTGTTTGGGTGGCTCATCCAGGCCAGGTTAGATATCCATTACAAGATTGACAATTGGGAAGGCTAGAAATGTCAAGATAGTTGCTGTGGATTATCCAGAGATCTGTCCCTTGTGATAAAGACATATTTAAACTTGGAAGCAGCCAATGCAATCCTCCCTCAAGACTTTGAAACCTGCAAGAAGTTTGCTGAGATACTTTCCATCAGAGAGACTGATTGTACTTCTGCACTGGTACCACCATCACAATGACAGTGGATGCTGTGGGGCTAAAGAAGAAAAGTGATGGTATCATGAATGTTCAAAATTAATGTGATGCAAAGAACGCTAAATGATTTCAACTTACAATGAGAGCAGTATGCTGCAGAGAAACTGCCATAAGCTTTGCAATGGCCAATGCCGCGGCTGGACCCCTCAATTCCTAGTCAGTCAGATATAGAAGCTTGGGCAATTTCAACTCTTCCTAGATTTTGAACCTCATTGTCCATATGCATATGCATACACATCCCAATTTGTGCCTCTGACCTTGACATCAACACAAAAATCAGTGTGATTGTGGGAATATCTCTGACAGCATCAAAATTGCAGTTGTTGAGAGTTCTGTTTATTTCTTGGAAAATGATCCTTATCATTCATCTCAGCTTAATACATTTCTCACATCATGTCATCTGCATTCCTAGCAAAGATTCCTTTTACAGCTGTTTCAACAAAGATTGATTTTTTTTGAAGATCTTGCCAATGTGCAAAACCCGGGTTTTGTCCCTTGCTTGATTTTGTCTCTCCGCTAATTGGAAGAATACAGTAAAAAATAAACCTGTAATCAAGTTTTGTCTTTAGTTTTACCCGCTGCGGAGACAACTTTCTCCAAAAAAAGTTGTCAACCTTTCTTGAAACAGCTGTATATGAAATATGTGATAGTGCCAACAAAAATTGCTCAAGGTATTGCTCAGGGACAGATTTCACCTCAGGCTCAAATCAACACCTTTGAGAGGTCCTCTCCAAAAATTGAATTCAAAATGTAGAGCTTGCCATCAAATTTGACTTTATTGGTGATTCTGAGTTGACCAAAGATTGAGTACCCCCATCCCATGATGCTGTTAACTTACAATTAAAACTAAGAGGACACACCCCAGGCAAATTGGGGTCATGGAGTGAATACAGGTCACTTGGTCATGTTGAAAACAGTATATATTCCCACACCCTGGGTCATGGCACAGCTACATGACATGTATTTGTGTAGCGCACCACTGCCAGTCATACCAGTGACATGTGTGAGGGGCCTTCAAGAGCTGTGCAATACCGGCCGTGTGGGCAACTTATAGCAGCTTATAGCTGTGTATAACATGTACATTTCAGTACATACTCAAATAAATGTGATTGGTATGACTGATACACAGTGCATACAGGATGATAAGTCCTGCATACCTGACAGGTGCACCAAGACTGAGTCCAGACATGCATTCAGGACCGCACAACCTGTATGCACTGCATGACCTTGATTTGCCCGGGGTGACATGTGATAGTTTATTTGATTTTGATGTGCAGCTGAATCTCCACTGCAAGGAATGATACCATCATCACTCTACCAGTATTGCATTGACAATACATGTGACACCCCCTTCACCTCATATATGGGAAAGGCACCTTTGTTGTCATTGAGAATTGTCTCCAACTAAATCTTTTAGCAAAAGGTGCACCTAGGCGCAGAGAGACCCCTTGGAAAATTTACTGCATCCACAAAATGAAATTGTGCTAAGAGGTACATGTAAGAGTATCACATGTGTGGGTTGGCATTTCACATACCTCATTTTGTATAAAAACACAAACTTTGATCAGGATCTGCTTCAAAAAACATGCTCTAGATGTCATCAGTCTCTACTGTAAACAAATTGAACACTAAATGGGCTTTGTTTGTTGTCAATTGACTTAGGATAATTCAGATTGACTGAACTTGTACCCTTTTAAGCTACCTTATAGGCAGCTCAGACTATCATAATAAGGAAAATATCGATAAGGGTAGACAAACATTAAAAAGCCAAATCAAAAAACCTGTCCCAACCCATTTGAATTTCAAGATTTCCCCACAAAAACCCAAAATTGAAATGAGTTGGAACACATTTTTCATATGGGTTCTTACTGTTTGTGTACCCTTAATGAACTCTCAAATACATATATATAATGTGCCTTACATCAGTCCTGCTTCTTCAATTGCTTCTGAAAATTGCTTACATCAAAGTTATTTTACATGATAGTCTTGAACCCTCCTCAATACAACCTAGATTTGAAACATATTTTTAATGCAAAATCTGATTCACTTTGGTAGATTGCTTTTCCAAACAACAACTCTATCAGTTCCACGAATCCAAGTCTCTAAACCCCTAACCTTTTCAAATCTATGTTCAAAATATGCTTTGAAAATGTGGCCTTTTGTTAAAAATTCTTCTGGAACATCTTCCCATATTCCAATGATACGTGCTTTCATTTTCTCTTTGGATTCTTTGAAATTAGACCAAGTTTTAAACCTCCTCAATAATTCAACATCTAATCCAACATGCTGAGCTATCAAAGCCTCTCCAATACTGATTTGTTTTGTATGATTTTGTTCAATTTTGTATGTTTCTGGAAACTCTATGTTCATCTGATCAGCAAGCTCTGCCAAGTACTTTAACCTGATTGCAAAAAGCTTTGAAGTATCATCATCCTTCATTGTCAAAAGACACCTTGTGGGTTCATCGTTCCAATCATGTCTGAAAACTTTGATTCTCATACCATCCTGTAAGTTGACAATTCCGCCCATTAACTCTAACATGCCATAAACTTTCTTTTGGATCTGTTCCCTTCCAAAGTATCCCCATTTCCCATGAGACAATTCAAGTATATCATCAATGGTTCCCAAGACAGGAATGATATATCCCTCTTTGATCCAGTCTCTAGCTAGAGCTTTTCTAAGGACACTTGACTCCTTGTATGTATCATCGTGTCCCATCATGTAAAGTGTTGCATATCTTCTATGATACTGAAATGAAGAAATCTCCTTCATAATCTTCCATTCTTCTTCACTTGACTCATCAATCAAAATGTGAAGTTCATCTAATTCATTCACTTTTGCGTTCTGGAAGTCTGGAAATGGTTCATCAAATTTTAAGATCTTTCCCATGCGTCTGTTGTTAAGTGAAAGTGTTTCTCCTTTTTCCTTCCAAAACTGTGTGAATTTCATAGCACTAAATTGACGTTGGACAGATTCCACGCGTCTGTAGGCTTCGAGTGGATTATCGAGTTGCACCGGTAAGTTGGTAGAAGGCGACTTCCAATTGGCACTACCAAAGTTCATTCTTTGGAGGTAATCAAATTGAAGACTTGAAACCTTGATTGTCAGCAGCGGTGTTGGATCTTGCAACTTTATCACTTCTTTCAAAACAATATTCCTGTCAAGTTTGGAAATATCTTTCACATAATCTTGAGAAACTAATGCTTTTGGGAATCCATCGTGTTCCTCAAGGTTACCAATCTGGTCTTTGACTGTGATCTGTGACTCATCTTGTTTATGATACCTTGCTTTACTTTTACGTTTTGATATGTTGTTCCTTTTCTTAGGTTTTCTGATGACTTTGTTTTCCATAAAACCTTTTCTTTTTGAAGGATGTATTATTCTTGAACCTTTCTGATCAAATTCATCAACCCCTTGAGCTTGATCTTGTGCGCTGATATCTTGGAATGTATCTTTGTCTTTGAAACTGTTTAAATCTTCACTAGATGAATCAGAAGATGCTTCATCAATGTCCCCTATGTCAGATCCCATTGGATTAATGATAGATACAGACGGGGGTGAAGTCGAGGCCTCTTCGCGCATCTCATTAATCTTGGTATCCTCCTGTGATATCAACTTCTTTCCCGTTTTCTTAAAATCCGCACCAGATGATTCAACTGCTTGTTTTTTCTCTTGGAGTGTTTTTGGTTGTTTCAAATTGACATCTTCTTCCGATGAACCAGGCGGTGGTGATCCTTCGCGTAAAGCCACCTCAATGTTTTTAGTCTCGCGCCCCTCTCCAGTTGTGATTTTAGTTGGAGTCCTAGTGATTTCCTTTCCAAAACTATCCAAATAGCCTTCATGGACTTTGGTCCTCATTGTTTTCTTCCGCCATATCGGTGGTTTTCTTGTCAGATTTTTGCTTCTTTCTTCATCACGTTCAAATTGTGATTGTGGAGGGCGAACTTTGTTTGTTAATAATGGATTCTGGTTGATTGAGTTTCTCGACACATCTTGCCCATATCTTATTTTTCGTTCCTGGACAAGTTTATCATTTGAATTAGACGTAGCAGGTATAGCTTCCTTTTGAATGCTCAAATCATCTTTCGAAGTGTCTATGGTATTTTCACGGGTTGATTTTACTATCGTCTCTTTTGGTCCCGGGATGATGTCGTCAACTTTTGGATTCCCTAAAACATCCTGACCGTTGTTCTTGACCTCAGCGTTTTTCAGTTTTCTTTGTAGAGGTTCGACGTCTGGCATATCACCCTCCTGTTTCATTCTGTTGTAGATTCTGGATAGATCCTTTGATTTCTGAAGTTTTTCCTGTCCTTGAGTAAGCCTTCCATCTCCACCAAGATTCACTGTTCCGGCTAATGTTTCACTGCTCCTTGAATCTTCAATCACGGGAGACTGATGAGGTGCTGGATCTTTTTTCTGTCGCACTAGTTCAGTTACCTCACGTAGTGGAGGATTTTCTATTTTGTTTCTTGATACATCCTTTTCTTCGGATCCAATCTTTTGAGATGGCTCGCAAGATGTTTTTAGATCTTTTGATCTCTCCTTAAATCTATTACCATAGGTTTTTATGTCAAGTACTTCCTGGAACTTGTGCTTTTGTTCTTCGAGAAGTTTGCGTTTTCCGGCAACTCGCTCTTGTTCGTTTTGACTAACTTCATTCTGCTTGATGCTTTGCTTCTTTGCTAAAATTTCTTGAAAAGAAATCGTTGGAGAGTCCAAAATTTGTTGAATAGGAGCTTCAATCCTCCTCCTGTAGCCCATATAAAAGTGAAGACGTCTGTTATATATGATATCTCGAGTTCCCTTTTTGGTGACAGTCTGGTTAGAATGCCTTCAAATCCATAAGAAACACTTACACATTTTTGTAATCCCTTAGATGTTGTTTATTTCTATGCGGAGAATCTTTCCTGGGAGTTAAACCTGTGATGGGGTTTGCATAGTAGGAAAAATCGGGCGAGTTGACAAATACCCCATCGAAGCCAATTTTGGGGCTGGTGGGGTTAGAATCTGAGCAGCTTTCAAGTGGTATATTGACACCTCTCCAGATACTATAAGACTCTCCTCGATGAGCTTTTGGACCAGTTGACTCATTGTGTCGTAGCAAGGCACAAAGAGATGTGCTTACGCGCGCTAGAAATATGCATAAAACGAAGTTGTACACTAACATTTGGTAGCTTTTTACTTGAAGAATCAAGAAATGTAAGGGTCTTCAAAGTAGAGAACTGTTGTTAATACAATCACAATTCTTTCCAGGGAATCCATCGCAATTTATCATAGTTGAGAATATCTTGAAACATGATTTGTTGCGAGTGTCACATTGGGAGAAAGGCTTCAATGCCTGAACCAGCGCTGGCTACGACGTGCACTCTCACTGCTGGGGTGTTGCGAGCAAAGGTAAATACATATCTGAGGCATGCACTGATGTCAGTCACACATCCGCAGTCGCGGAAGTCACTGTGGATGTGTGACTAATCAATGTACATATGACACAAATGTGAGGGACATGTCCCCCAAGGCTTGGTGTCCAAACCAGCGCTACCAGTCAGCACAAGAAATTGTTGAAAGATGAACCACCTGGAGAAGCACAGGCAAATATCTCATTATGACGACTACACCAATTTTAAAGCTCTGTGCTGTGAAAAGGTATACAGAAATTGTATGGCTTTCCATCACAAGTTTTGTAGCTGTGCTTCCTGTGCCCCACAGTTACCCAGGGGCAATTCAAATAAGTCCCACTTACTCAAGTCATCACCTGAGAATCATGACAGACAAGTCAAAAGCCAAAGGGTGGGTGGGTGGTGGTTTGTGCTTGCAGTGCAACCTGGAACTTGAGACTGTCTTTAGATTTGCTGCACACCATACACAGAGTTGGTGTGACTCACCAGATATAAATAAGTTTGAAAGCCAAGTGTGATTGCATAATCAGGGTGGTACATTAAGGCTATCCAATGGGTCATACAAAGTGAGCTAATCATCAGTTTAGTCCAGAATGAAATTCTGAATTCTCATAAACTTTTATCCCATGTCTGATAGCCAAGAGTTCAGACTAAAATCTATGCCATCCAAAAACCTGTATTTCCATTTGAACACCTGTTTTCTTCCATACAAAGACCCATTTTTTTCCAACCTTGAACACATTCCCTATCATTTTTGACATTTCCATACAATAGATCTAGGTTTTATCACAGGAAGAATTCCTGTGATATCACATTGTAGAGTGTGGGTTTTTCATTTGGGGCACAGCCTGAGTATATATTGGAGCAAAAAACCCATCAATAACAGCAGAAAACGAGCAATGGCAGCCAGTGAGGCCATCTAAAGATGTAAATTCTGTTGAATAAAGAAACCATTGGACCAGAATTTAGATCTTGAACTCAAATAATAACTGAGAAGTTCATACTGGTTGATGCTGGCAAGGAATACCCATGTTTTAGAAAAGGTCTTAGGGTAAGAGTTCAGAATCTCTACTACAACCTGTGAATCTGATTGGTTCATGAAGTGGTGCTTAGGGGTTTTCATGAACTCATCTCACTTTACCTAACTGATTAAACATCCTAAAATCAATTTCATAAGTTTTACCTCAAATATACTAACAATCTGTAGCATTTATGTAGTCAAATTGGGGCACACCTTAAGAAAATGACTATGCAAAAGCCAAGGTGTACTTAAGAATTGAATTCAAACAGAGTCACAAAAAAGGATGAATGGAAAGTTAAAAAAATCAAAGCTTATTGTCATAAACTATACACAAGAAACATCTGTGTACTATTGAGTAGATATCACAGATGTGTTGTTGAATAAGTCTGGTAGAACACATCACTTGCAGAGTTCCCTTTTCCCCTCATCTGAAAATCATCATATGTACAATCCCCTGCAAGTAGTTTTTGTAATCACTCAATTGCTTGAGTGGTACTGGAACAAAGCTGGATTTCCTTTGAGTGACTATTTTGAAAGATGATGGGAAAGAATAATATATCTCGACATCAAATGACAATGAACTCCCTTGCTCCAACTAGATGGCCGACTTCTCCTAGGTAGACTAGTCCTTTTTATTTTAACATGTTTAGATAGTGTTTTATGCAGCAAGCTAAATGCACTTTAAAAACATGTTTATGATGAATTGATTGCAAACCACCATGTCCTTGTGGCAGTTGCCCAACAATGAGCGCACACAGACTGCCTTTGAGGCACAAAGGCAACTCATGTGCGCTTGTCAACCAGCAAACACCACAAGGGCATGGTGAATTCAATCTTTCCATAGATAAAAACACCTTGAACATCCACTCCTGATGATTTTCTAATTGAACAAATCATAACCAAAGGAAAATCAGCTGAAGCCATTAATCTTTAGTTGAAATTGATGTGTAAAGGAATGTGGTACAATGCAGTACCAGTCAAACACAATGATTACAGATCCTAGGCATAGGGACCTGTACACATCCCCACGCCTAGGATTTGTAATCATTGGGTTTGCAACAGGCCCCGGCCCGCCGCTGCAGAACTTGAATGATTACGTAAACCACTTGGAGGGGACTGTACATAGGTACCTGATCTTCAGGATCACAAAGACCAGATCCTTTCCTCACATAAGCAAAGACCCCAAGACCAGACCAAAACACATATGATATTCCAATAACCATTATCAACCCTGAGTACTAAACCATGTTATTAGTACCAATGATCAACACATAATTTTGATTTGATCTTTTACCCAAAATAATCATCCTTAAGCATAAACCCTTTCATTTAATGTTCATCAAACTGATATCTTGACTTATTTATTTAAGTCAAAACTTTCATGCCCACCTCTTTACCTGATCAAACTCATGGATATTAATCCCTACAAGTCACTGTCACTGTCTAGTAGAAGTTTACTTAGTCTTCTACTATCCTTTTGATCACCTCTACTAACCTAATAATCACTCATAAAACATTCTATATTCATATATGTATGTCTAAACTTTTTTGTTAAAAATTTTAGCAGAAAAAAATCTCATATGAAAGACTGAATTTAACAAAAGGAAAAAAACTCACAGCACATGAATGATCAAGTTCAAAACCCAAGCAAGCAAAGTTGTGGTGTCCAAGTTCTCTGCAACTTCTCTCATTCACATCATTTCCCTTGAGCTGTACTTTGCCTTTGTAAAGATGTCCATACAAGCTCAAATTTCATCTTGTCCCTGCTGGCCTCCTTTCTTTGTTATTCAATCATCTAAACCATGAAAAAAACATATCTTTCATCACAACAATGACTAATAAGTAAACTTCACTGTTTATATCTCCAAAGATTTCTCATACCCAGTCAGTTTTATTCAACATTATTGGTGAGCAACCTCAATGAAAGTGAAGGATGGGTCTTGTGATATGGTGAAAGCACTAAGATGAAACCCAGAAAGACCAGAATGATACCCAGGAAGATATCTGATGAGTTGCAAGGGACTTTGTGTATCTTTGAAATTGTGTGGTATGTATACACATACATACTAAATATGATTTCCCCCACTTGGTATATCAGACTGGTAGCTCAAAGGAAACCAACTATGAACAAGTTCTATGATTAACAAAAGTTACAAACTTGCACAAGACAGCATACCTTTTCTCATAATGAAATCAAGTTTCAAACTTGATCAATTCCAAATCTCACATGGTACCATAAATAAGAAACAAAGAAAAAATCAATCTAAAAAGTTTTCATAAAGGCTTTGAATAAATAACCAAATTCAAAACACCATGTAAACATCCTTAACATGCACACACACAAGTCTTTCCTTAGACCCATCAAAGAGGTACCACAACAGATACATCTTCCACTTATCAACTGCAAGATTAACAATCGGATTTGAATAAATCACTATTCACAAAAAGTTCTCAACAACAATCTCAATCCAAATCCCACCAAAACACTTTCAGATTTGTTTCAAACCTCTCTGTGTGTGTGCATATGGACGTGCTACAAGGATATTTACATGATGAGAAGAAAAGAAGAAGGACATCTATAAATCTTATATTTAATTGCATCTAATCTTCACTCTTATTTCATTTTACAAACCAAACCAAACCAAAACAGACAAAAGAAAAGAAAAGAAGAAAAAAGAAAAAAGAAAAAGCATTGCAGATAACATAAAAATAAAAACGAAAAAAAACTCTCAACGTTTACAAAGAGAAAAAACGCATCCAAAAAGAAACCAAACCACAACCAGAATCAGGAATCATCATCACATCACTTTGCAACAAAAAGCTGAACAAACCAATCCAAACCAAACCAACAGTCCAATCAACAACAAATTCTCAAAACCAAACCCCACCCAAGTCTTGTTTCCATCCAAACTTAAATCCTCCTCCTCCTCCTCATCCTCCAAACCTTCTCCTCCTCCTCCTCCTCCTCATCCTCATCACTCCTCCTCATCGCTCATCACTCACTCACTCCCTCACTCCCTCACTCACTCACTCACACTTCTCCAATCTTGCATTGATCTTCTTCTTCCAAACCCACATCTTTCAACCCGATCTCCTTACCTCCTTCAGTACACCTAGACCTAGCCTTCCTGGTAATATCTTCAATCAATTCAATCCAATCAGGTCTAATAGCCACCACATCATTCATCATTTCCCTTTTCTAGAAACCCCCCCAAAAAACAAATCAAAAATCACAAATCAAAAAAATCAAAAAAATCAGTCACTAGATTTCAGTAATGAATTTAAGGAAAGGGAAATCAAGACATACTTCTTTACAAGTAGCCTTACTTTCCAACATCTCACACAACCCATCTAATTCTAAATTAGACAAGACACCTCGATCCACAAACTTACTCAACCCAACCTGAATCAGTGGATTAGGTTTCCCAAGCCCAAGCCCAAACTGTTGATGATGCTGAAGATTTTCAGTTCCAAGTACCAAAGCAGCCGAATCTGAACCCGAACCCGTCGATCTCCATTGCTGAAACAAATCCGGTATTTCTTTCATACTAGATAGTCTAGATACCCCAAGATCTTTAGAAGACATTTCCAAGAAAGATGTGTCTTGATGATTAAAAGTTTCGAACGCATTCGGTTTAATTTTTTCATCATCTGTTGAAACAAGTGAATCATTAGAAGATTCAAAGTTCAAGTAAGAGTTCCAAAAAGCTTGATCCGGTTCAGATGCAGAGATTTGACGTGGTTGATTTAACGGAAGAAGCTCATTAAAATCCAACGTTGATGGAATCAATTCATTAGATGTGAATGTAGATAACGGATTCATACTTGAATGATCTATTGGTTCTGGATGACCAACTAGATCTGATTGATGAACGTTATAAGCTAGCATAGGATCAGCTGGTATAGATGAAGTAGTATAACTCGGAAAAGATGACTCGAACTTCTCAACAGGCTTTGAAAGTTTATTAGAAGAATTCATCCCATAACTTTGATGATCTTCATTAAAAGCTTCCACAGGAGTATGATTCGTGTTCAAGAAACTAGCCAATGAAGAGCTAGAAGAGAGAGGAGGAGTATAACCTTCATGAGTAGTGCCATTGCCACTGATACTATTACGAGGAGTGTGTTGAGCAAGAGGAGGTTTTTGAAGAACAGGATCAGGAGCACCTGAAGTAGGAAGTGATAAACCTAATCGATTCAAGTTTTCTTGATTACCACGGTTCATCATAGCTTTAAGTGGATGACCAGTATGGAATCCATTCTTTAAAGAAGAAGAACTCTCAAGACCTGATTGATCTAAACTTGAAGACGTCATCGATTGAGGTTGATCAAAGGAAGTAGAAATCGGCATCGAAGATCGTCGTAAATCATTAGCTATCGTGAATGTAAACACTTCTTTGTAAACACCTAATGATTGGTTTTCGGTTTGGAGTCGGTTGACTAATTCTTTGAGATGTTTGTTTTCAGTGGTTAAGGGTTCTTGTTTGGCTAATAATTCATCTACTTGGTCTTGTAATTCTTGTAACCTCTAAATAGATACCAGATCCATTTCCATCAGCAGGTTGCATGCAAAAACTGATTTGTTGAATCAAGTTGACTTACTCTCTCTTTACGTTCTCGGAATGCTCTTTGTGCGTTTCTAAATCGCGACCAAATCGAATAAGTAATCAAACCAAAAAAAAAAGAAAACGAAGAAGACTAACCTATTCTGTTCTTTTCGTTTCAACTTACCAACCCCTTTAATTTCATGATGATGATGATCAGAAGGTTCAGATCCAATTTCATGAGTATGTTCAACATTAGACGAAGGATCCGAAAGGTTTCCCGTAGATGATTTCTTTGAAGAGTTATGTTCTTTTCGATCTTTTAAAGCAGAAGAAGAACTTGAAGCTGGTGAAGTTTTCCTTTTAGGATGTGATGTTGTGATTGGATTGGATTGGGTTTGATGATTTGTAGATTGGTTTAGAGAAGAACAGGGAGATGGAATCGAATCGGGTGATGAAGGATTATGGTGATGATGATGATGGTTTGACATTTGATTTTGGTGATTTTTATCTGATGATGATGATGATGAATGATGATTTGGTAAAGTAGCAGTAGTAGTAGTATTAGAAGATGATAATAATTTAGCACCAATCGAACCTACTGGATTGTTTTCAAAGAATCTTTGAATAGCATCAAATGAGTTGGGATCATCAAATCTGTCAAATTAATCAATCAATCAATAGATATACCAAGATTTATTGTTTGATGGATTGATTGTTTGTATGTAGTTGAGTTGATATGAAGAGATCACTTACTGAGAGTTAGACCAGTCCATGTTGAGCAGTGTATGTATAGTGATAATTGTAAGATTGATTGATGATTTGGAAGTTGAATTGAAGTTGAAGTGTTCTTGACCGATTCTAATCCAAATCGAATCCAAACTTTCTCAAACTTTTACTTTGATTCATCAAATTAATCTCACATTTATGTTTGGATTAAGAAATTCAATTGATTTTCATTTTGGATCATATCATATCCAATCTCATCTTGTCAAGCATTCTCAAAGCTGTGATATCTTATTATGTAATTACGATCTACTGTAAATCAAGAACATATTAAATTCAGATCTACATTCTAGGACTAGGAACACAACTCTTTCTTTTTCAAAATCACTCTCTACAACTCTTTTGGATATCTTGGCTATCAATGTCAAAATCAGATATCATGAATCAAATCAAAACAAAGTGACTACAAAGAATCTCAGAAATCTATTGCTTAAAGTAAACATCATCTATAAACAAAATTCAAGTTCAGCTTGAATCGATCTGTTCCATGATCAAGTGTTCTTAAAAACCTTCAACTTACCAGCAGTCACCCCTTTACCTTCTGATTCACGTTGAGTTCCCCATTTACGTAATCGAATCGATTCACTAAAACCAAACCCATCCAATCAATCCCTAAACCAGAAAACCCAAACCCAAAAAAAACCAAAACTCACATCTTAATAAACCCACTAGTATCAGTCGGTTCAAACCCACCCATCTCATCCATACTACTTTCCCTAGCATCATAAAGTCCTTCATCCGAAACCCTACCATCAACCACAACATTACCTTTATAAAGTGACAGTCTAACCATTCCATTGACATTCTTCTGACTAGCATGTAAACAAGATTGAACGAATTCCCTTTCAGGACTAAACCAATATCCATTATAAAGAATCTTACTCAATTCAGTCGTCAAAAATCCATCCCTTAAGGATCTTACTTTTCCATCTAAGGTTAAGCCTTCTAAGTCCATATGAGCTTTACGTAAGATTGTGCCTGCTGGCGTTTCGTAGCATCCTCGGGACTTTACGCCGATGAATCGGTTCTCGACTATATCGATTCGACCAATTCCATGTGATCTAGCCAATGAATTAAGTTGAACAAAGATCTCGACCAGATCAGTATGACGACTGACAACTTCCTTTCTACTCTGTTCAGTATCCGAAGTAGCTTTGTACACCACTAATTCAGAAGTGATCCCATTCCTAAAACTAAGATCAACACTCTGAACGCCATGTTGACTAGCATCCATCAAAGACTTAGTAAGTTTCCACATATCTTGAGGAGGTGTGATATTAGGATCTTCAAGAATTCCAGCTTCATAAGAAATATGATGTAGATTTTCATCCGTTGACCAAGGTTTTGCAGAAGTTTGAAAGACTGGTATGTGCTTTTGAGCAGCAAATTCAAGTAAATCTTTACGTCCTGCAAACCGATTGTAAAACTCGGGTAAACGCCATGGTGCGATCACTTGGATTGAAGGACTTAAGGCATAGAATGATAATTCGAATCTGACTTGATCGTTGCCTTTTCCTGTACAACCATGTGAAACGAAACTAGAAACACACACACACAGATCAGTATAGAGAGAGATTGGGAGATTTTTTTGTGGATTCGACTTACGCGCATTCTTCAGTCGTGGCTGCTTCGATCATGCCTCGTGCGATTACTGGTCTAGCAAGTGATGTTCCAAGTAAATAAACTCCTTCGTAGATACAATTAGCTTGGATTGCTGGTGTGATTAGTTCAGTCACAAATTCTCGTTTTAAATCCTACAATCAAAATCCCAATCACAATCAGTAAATGTAAAATTAAAATCAGAATTGGAATCAGGAATTGGAATTGGAATTGGAATTAGAATTAGAATGAGAATTAGATTGTTTCTTTTTTTCTTGAGTGAAATTGAAAGTTAAAGAATATAGATAATTTATAAAGAGAAATAAAATGATAAATGATAAATACCTGTAAAACGAATTTAGTAGCACCAATTTTCAAAGCCTTTAACCGAGCCGCTTCAAAATCTTCTTCTTGTCCCACATCAGCCACTAACCAATCAAACAAAAAAAAAACCAAGAAAATCAAGAAAATCAGAATGGTTTTTTTGAAGATTTGATTTTGTATAAAGAAGTGAGGATGAGGATGAGAAAATGACATACTAAAAGCAACAACTTCATAACCTTGTTCGATTAACCAAGCTAAGATACAAGACGTATCTAATCCTCCAGAGTAAGCTAGTAAAACTTTTCCTTTACTGTCTGTCATCTTAAAAAAAATTCAAATCAAAAATGTATATATATATATAAAGTTTTTTCAGGGGTTTTTTTTGGAGGTTGGGGGTTGATGGATTGATTTAAAATATGGGGTATGAGGTGTGAATGAAGTTTCTTGGCGACTTTAAAGACTGGTTTTATTTTTTTTTGATGCGTTTTGAAACTGTCGAGAAAAAAAGTTGTGTAAAAGTTAAAGTGGGAGTTCGTGAGTTTAGGTTTCAGTGAAAAGTAAGTTCGGAATCGTACGGATGTAACAGGTTCGTTCACAGATGTGACACGTCAGAAGGCGCGTAGCACTGTACATACCACGAACTTTTACACAGATTCTTTTGACTTGTTTGGAACATGGTTTTTTGGAGTGAGCGAAGTTGCGCAGGTTTTAGTCATGATGGGAAATCTAGGAAGGTGCCTCGATGATGGTTTTATCAAAGCTTGTGTGATCCATGAAGAGATGGTGGTATGAATACGAAACTAGCTTGAGATATGATGGAAGATGATGGGATTGGTGGATCAGATTCAGGATGAACTTGATTGGGTCATTTGGTTCTTTTGCAACTTCAAGGAAAGGTCTTAATACTTGATCATTTCATAGGTTCTATCCACGCATTTGAGGATCTGGCTAGATTTGTAGTGCAATTCGATACAGAGCTCGAAAGATTCTTGTGAAATTTCTTGTGAATTGTTCATGCAAATGAATTCTACATATCTCAAATATTTTTCTTGCAGGAGTAGGTCATGAACAAATGTGTTCATACCTCGGAGCAAAACATGATAACCCACAAATCTCTTGTTTTAGTTGGTTGTGATTGAAATTGAACTGCATACTTCTTGCAAAGATGAACAATGTTTTTTCATTCATCAAAAACACACATCCACATGTTGATCTTCTCATAGTATGCTTCAACTCGTTTGGGAAAAACCTTGAAAAATTCAAACACTGATCTTCTTTGATAAATTCAGAAAATGAAGTTCACACTCCACACGTAGGTACCATGGGTACCATCTCATGACAGCAACTTACGATCTCATCTCACAACGTTGTAGCTTTTTCTTACCCAAGCTGAAGCATATACAAATCAACGGATCTCATATATCAGTAGAATTACAAACTCAAATATACGAGCTGAAAGGTATTCTTTCCTCCTTATAATCCTTACAGATCACTTTTTTTCTACAAATCAAAGATGAATTTTATTTTACTTCAGGTTATCATTTCTTTTACTTTCGATTCCAAATTCGTTCATGGTTCAACTTCAACACCATACTTGACTCAAACTCATTCAAAGTTAAAGTCAAGGGATGAAATCAGTGTTTCGATTCCATACAAAGGAGTGGCAGTGAATAGTACCTTATTGAAGATTGACTCAGAGTATAGAAAGATCATTGAAGAAGGTTTTGAAGTTTTAACACCTGAGAATGGTAGGTAATTGAATACTTCTTTATGAGGATTTTCGATATTGATCTTTGATGTGGTTTCTTTTGAATGGTAGCTATGAAGTGGGAATTGACGGAAAAGGTTAGAGGAGTTTTCACATTTGAGGACGCGTTAGTGGTCTTAGAATCTTCTTTGGACTTTACCTTGAACTAATTCAATCTTTTTTTTAAAAAGGGACGAGATTGTGAATTATGCTTCTGAGCACAACAAACGTTCTCGAGGTCATACAATCATCTGGTAAGCTGATCATTCAAACCAGTCTTCTTCATCTGATCTCAAATGCATAACATTCAATAGGCAACAACAAGTGCCAAGTTGGTTACCAGAACTTGATCCAGAAGAATTGATAAAAGCTATTCAAGATCATCTTAAGGCTTTACTACATCATTACAAAGGTCGATTGTATGCTATAGATATTTGTAATGAAATCATTGAAGAAGATGGATCATTTAAAAACACGTTTTGGTACCAGAAATTAAATAAAACCTTCCCAAGAATAGCCTTAAAAACTGCTCGTGAACTAGATCCTACGGTTAAACTTTATAGTAAGTTTTGAACATGATTAAGGGTTGATTTCTTCATTGATTCTTCTTGAAATCTTGGTTCTTTTATCTTTTTCTTTGGAAAAACAATAGTTAATGATTATTCGATCGAGGCGATCAACAAGAAATCAGATGGGTTGTATCAATTAGCTAAGGAATTGAAAGAACAAGGTTTACTGGATGGGATCGGATTCCAATCACATTTCACGGTTGGAGGAGTACCAAAAGGTAATCATCATCTGATTCTAATCTCTCTACTTCAATGTTTTAACTTTGTAGGAAACAACTGAAATAAACTTGTGATTTAAAATTCTCTGTGGCTTTTTCAGATATGCAAGAGAATCTCGAACGGTTTGCTGCCTTAGGTAAGCATCAAGAATCGTTTAAATTTTCGGTAACTTTTCTGACAAATTCGGTTCTTGGTCACATCTTTGAACACCTCACTATCCTTATGATCCACCAAGACCTCGATGTTGCTATCACTGAATTAGATATCAGAATGAAACTACCATCTTCAAATGAAGATATAAATCAACAAGCACAAGATTATTCAAATGTAGTTAAGATTTGTCGATCGATAGCTCGATGTGTTGGGATCACTCTTTGGGGAGTCTCTTACCAAAACTCTTGGATTCCTTCGTTCTTTCCAGGTTTGTCTACACTCTAAGCTAGTTATCTTTCTGTTCAAAGAGTTTCTTCAGAGTTCAAGGTCTGAGAATCGTGTTACTTTTGGATGAACTTGCTAGGTACGGGTGCTGCTTTACTCTACGACGAAAATTATAAACCAACAAAGGCATTTGAAGCTTTCAGTTCCGCTTTCATGTCATGAGTATTGGAAACGGATATTCTGGATAAACGCTCACCAACAAGGAATCTATCGTGTTACCATTTGTATCATGTAGTCATAAAAAATTGATGTAACCTGCCGTCGGAATTTTGCACACTTGACGCCCTCGTTATACTCAGAATTCTTGGATCTTTTACTGAGCTTATTGTTTTCTTGCCAGACATGGAATTAAAACTTAGAATGAGTATGAACCAGAAGGTCGGCTTAATTGGAAGACCAATGCCTATAGGGAGCTATGCGAGCTGTCTGGCGATATAAAAAGGAAAAGAAAAATAGAGGATTAACACTGCCACTTGAGTTCATGGTTCTGAAATCAAGTCCAGTGGAATAGTGATTCTTGCTGTTTCTTGCTTCAGGCTTGCAGACTTTAAAATCCTTCAGCGACTTAACGAAACCTAACCCTTGAGTTTCCTTCAGAAATGATGGTTTTGTTTCAAGATTAAACTGGCTTAAGGTACAATTATTCATTACGTCCCACTTAGACCAGATTTTCTCTTCAAGCGTGATTCCACCGTTGATCGTCAACAGCCACATATTTTGAAAACAATGCCTGCACCTCACATCATTCCTCGTTTGCTGCGGCGTCAGCTCATCACGACTCCAACCAAGGCCGATCCGTCTCAATTTATCCTTCCCCTTCGGAAACTAGTATTCGAGTATAACGAACAGCGAGCGAATCAGGCCGGCCTCCGAACTTACCTTACGAGTGCATACTTATTCCAAATTGCGAGTGAAAACCCAAGTGTCGAAGTCGTTGTACGCAGAGCCGGCGGAGCTGGAATCGCCAAAGGATTTTATTGTTTGTGATCGTCACACCTTAATGAACACCTGCCATCATTTGAAGGTCAGAAGCTGACTATGCGCCTTGCCCCAATTGCTTCTCAACTTTTCATCGCAATGGTCGATATGCACGTTCAAAAATTATCAGTAAACAACAATCGAACAAAAACTATCCCCCTTGATCGGTTGGATCCATCTCAGATACACAACAAAGTCAGACATTCTCTACCTTCTCATGACTTTTGGTTCCACATATGTCAGCCAAGGAGTATTATTAACATTTTACTTGACATCGGGCGCAATTATAGGTTCAACTTCTATTGAACTCTTCTGGTGAGAAACTGAAACATCTTGGAAGGGTAACAGTGAAGTCCGAGACCAACGAAGAGCCCGTACGCGGTGTATGGAGCGCATTCCATTGATCATGAATGCGGAGAGAAATGTAACTTGTGTCCTTTCAATCAATTCTTCTACAAAGCTTTTGAAATCGATTTTCCCATTGTAGCTCTGATCATCAACTCAATCAGGCAATTGACTCAATCAGTGCCGCTTTGAACATCATTATCTCCCTTGGACCTCAACATACTCTCCCTCTCATGACCATCAGTGCTGGGCAACTCCTTCTACCCAGACCCAAAGACTGGAATTATGACCAAGACCCGTATAGTCTATGGAAGCCATGAATCTTTGATCCTTGACTCGTCAATCCATAATTCAGCCGCACAACAATATCCAGACATTCTTGCAACAAATCAAGTAGTCATTCTGTCAGCTCTACAACATCCAACAACTTTGATTGTAACCCCTATGTACTATGTCAAAGAGAAGAGCATCAGCCTGTTGATAGTCATGTAATTAGCTTGTCCTGATCAGCACAAATATTCCAGCCAGTATCATTCTCTCTCCAGAGTACATTGTGGCTTCTTGATTACAAGGGTGTCTGAAGTTGAGTTTGAGTAGTAAATTGCCCCAGAAACATTCAGATTGTAATGTTCAACTGATGTATTGATTGCACAGCCAGGGATTGGACACCAAAGTATATCAAAGACCAAGTGGATCCTGTCCAGACACTTGGTTCTAGAAAGCTGTTTGATGATGCATGCTGTGAATCTGAACCAGTGATCTCAATACAACACTGCACAGAACTGCAAAGAGGCATTGATTTGATAAGAACATGGACAGTTCAATGTAAATAGTCACAAGGATTTGCAACTCAAGTGGCTAACCAAGTTTACAGATCTGGCTTATTTAAAGAGTACCAATCATCTTTGCACAGCAAGGCCACATCCTCCCAAGATCAATTGATTTGAGAACTTCATTCTTTTTGAAGAACTTGATTCTTCATGATGGCTTTGTTATGCCCAAGATTCACTTGATATGAATATAGTTGCTGCCATCAATCTTCTTGTGATTTTCAATGAGGACTGTCAGCCCTGAGCCTTGTGTACAGAACCACAGACTAACAAAAACACGTGTAAATATATTTAAGAAATGACTTGATCAGTATCAAGAGTCCCTCAGAGCACCCACCAAGGACTTTCCAAATTTGAAGATTCTGATTTTTGACTTTTTAAATTTTTGAACCTGACCTTCAAATTTGAAGGCCAGATCCAAAAATTTGAAAAGTCAAAAAATCAGATGCCAACACTGGTTGTGACAACTTTTTGTGAATTCCTCTGCCACATCACCTCTATCCAGCTCTAGTCCCCCTCCAACACCTTTCAAATTGTTTGATCTCATGGAAATGAATTGTAGAAGACCTCATATGGCCATAAAAACATCAATTGTTATTATAGACCAAGATTCTGTCATTGTGCAATCAGTTGCACTCAACAAAGACCTTTTTACAGCATATCAATCACACTGAACAAAACAAGTGTGTTCTGGAAGTGATGATCTTGCTGCTTGAGTTGCTTCAAGGAAGTTTGAAGTATGCTTGTACAGAAAATCAAAGTACAAAAATTAATAGTCTGTTGTTGACAACAAGAGTTGAAAGCCAAAATAACCCTTATTATTCAAAAGTCAGACTTTTCAAATTTATGAAAATTCTGTGGTGGATGCTCTTAAGCAATGAGAATGAGTACAACCCAAATAGTAAATTCAAAACCTAACCCAAAGGAAAGCAAACCAAAGTGACAACCACAAGTTGACGCCTAGTTATTGGAGTATATAAAACCCCTCTTCTACCCACTCTGGAAGAAGAACCAAATTCATATCATCACACAACTCCACCTCACAACTTACTTGATTCTTCAACAAGAATATTGAGTAAAGTGATACATTTGTAACTTGATTATCATATTTCTTTTGTTCAGGTCATTGTAGAACCTCATGTGGTGTTCTTTGCTAGTGGGATTAATAGCTAAGGGAACAAGCTTTGAATTTACAACACAACTGGGTGCTTCTATAACAGAGTATAAAATACTGCAGGCTCCAGAGTTGTATCATCCAGAGCTCAGAGCTAGATCCTTGGTACTGGTCTGTATCACATTATGGTAACCCTGTACTGTAGTATGACATAGGATGATGTAGACTGACATTAAGATTGGAACCCCAACTGACCTCATCTAAAATTATATTCTTCCAGCCTGCTTGGCCCTTGTCACAAGACATGGTCAGATTCATTATATTCTTCACAAATGAACAAGTCACCTTTATACCAAGGCCAGCCTTGGCCATTTGGCAACAATGTTCTACATTGGTATCATGATAATTGGACAAGAAGAACATGACCATGAAGTACTTTTGGAGAAAAGTCCCAGTTGTTGATATATTCATGTATCAACAATGTCTGACAAAGCGTGCTAGGAATTGAGCTAGCATTGATAACAGCAGGTACAAATGCACAAATAGGTGTCATTAAAGGATAGTAAGCAGTAGGGAATTCCTGTTCAGGTTGCTCAAAGTACCCTTGTTCTGTTGTTGAATGCAAAAAGATTGAGATCACAGGGTGAAGAGGTTGCCCCTGTCACTCTGTGTTTCATCCAATCAAGCAGTCATGTTTGTAACTAGCAAGAATAACTAATCCAAGGAACCAGGTTTCAGGGTACCAATCCAAGTGACTGTGTTTCCCCTTATGAGCAACACTGGACCAGCAGCGCAGTGAAAAGCTGAAGCGCTGCTTTACCAAGCAGCGCTGTGCGGCAGCGCTGCGGGTTGCCTGCCAGCCGCGCTTCTGATTTCGAAATATGTGCAGCGCATTTCCAGCAGCGCTTTTTGAATTCATTTTGAAGGACTTTTTTTTCCGCTGCGCCCCAGGTGCTGCGGTCATTACACAGCGGTTGCAGCGGCTGCAGCGCCTGGAACCTAGTTTTGTGCGTCAGGGGGGTCAAGGGCACCCCAATCTGTCCACCCACTAGTCCCAAATTGGTTATATATTCATTCAAGACCCTTCAAGACCCCCTTACTTAGCACAAACTCGATCGGTTAATCCTAAAACGTCCATCAATCAACACCAAAGCAAGCCAGAAGAGCTCGAGGTTGCTCGATCTCAAACAACCTAGACTCAATGACACCATCTCACCTCAATCACGCCACTTCAACCCACCCCTTGCTCCAAGACCATGCTCAACTTTTGAAGGAAGCCATCCGAACTTCAAACAGGATATCACTTTGTCAACTCCCACATTTCCTCAGTCGAATCCACTCATATTTACAATTTATAATCTTGATCTATTTCCCTGATCCTTCAAATTCATCTACCCCACTTCTCATCATGCCCCTTCAATCAACTCTTGCTTTTTCCTCCCAAAATCAATCACAAAATCCTACGACTCCCTCTTCTAGCCATCCTCATCGTATTCGGCAGCCACCCTCTAACCCCGGAATGATTCCACCCAGCCCAGATGGCAGACGCCGCCTGTCGATTCCAACCGAATGCACTCCTTCCAATACGAAACGTCCAGCACCCATCGAGGTTTTGGACAAATCGGACTCAGAAGAGGGTGAAGTCGAACGTGTTGAACCTGCAAAGAAAAAGCAAAAGAAGAAGCCGGCTAATAAACAGAAAACCACTAAATCCAAAGAAGTAAGTCATTTCAGTCCAAATCTCTCATTTCAATTATGAAGTTGTTGATGAATCAACTGCTTCATACTTTCTTGGACAGACTGCAGGCACAGGAACCGGTTCTACTTTTGTCGACAAAGAAACTCTACGTGCTGACTCTGACATTGAAAACGACAAAGTCCAACCACGCGCACCTAAAATGTCTAAACAAGAGAACAATGATTTAAACGACTACTATGATGTACCGTTTCGCAGAAAAACAGACGTGAGTAGTTTGTTTTTCATTACCACATGTCTATACATATCCAATCATTGATATGTGAATTCCCTTTCTTCCTTTACAGGATCAGACCCTCCCCCCCCTCTCTTATCCGTGTCTTCACTGTTCGACCGATAAGAAGAAAGAAGCCTTTCATTGTTCGAGTCAGCCGAAGTAACATGACAAACAACCTGAAGTGTCACCGAGATGGGAATCCAGCACCTGGTCGGCAGAAGACTGGATGTCCTGGTCGAGATGAAGCTCGACGATCTGGTCTCAATGTTCCTCCATCGTTGGCAGAATTGGCACATCAAGAAGCCATTGCCAAGGTGAATAACCCGGGCACTTTATCATCATATGTAACCGTAGGACAAAAGGTAAAGTTTGACAATCTAACCTTCAATCAAATGATGTGTGTATGGATCGTCCGCCAAGCCCTTCCATGGTCCCGAATGAACGACATGTGGCTACGAGCTGCGGTGCAGTTTTTAAGGCCTGATGCACGCTTGTATGGCCGGCGTTGGGCGGCAGAAGAGGCTAAAAGGTTGAACCTTTCAATGAAGAAGGTTGTTTTTGAAGAGCTGAAGGTAAGGTTTTCTTTTACACATTTCTCTGGTGTTTGTGTTGTGTACTAATCTTTTGTATACCATAGAACTTGACAAGCAAGTTTTGTCTCCAACAAGACGTGTGGACAACCAAAGGTAATCGACACGGTTTTATCGGTGCTGCAGTGACTTTTATCAACGATGACTGGCAATTCAAAACTCGACATCTTACCCTGAAGCTCGTGGCTTGGCAACATAAAGGGAAATGGCTTGCTGAGCCAATTGTGAATGTATTTGTAAAGCGTGGTTTGGTTAATAAGATAAGTATTTTCTCTTATCTATCTCAACTCACGTGATCCCAGAAAGTTTATTCCCATCTAACGCACCATTGCTTTATCCACCTCCTTTGCCAGACCACTGATTCCGAATCTAACAATAACACCATGGCTAGGGAAATGCATTCACAGTTCCTCGAATCATCCGACCTCTCCAACTACACCTGGGATCCTTACACAATGCACATCTACTGTTTTTGCCACAAGATGGCACTCATTGTTGGCGCTGGACTCGCAGCTCTTGATCTCAAAACCCCACCTCCTAGGAAAACCAAGTCGGCAATGCGCGGCCATTTCCCCGATGTTCGATCAACCGACACCATCGAAGAAGAAGATGAAGAAGCTGACCTTAATGACGAGGGACCTGTCTCTGAGGTACCTGATGTACCTCAACCACCACTTGTTGATGATTGTGAAGTGGAACCTAACCTCGAAGAACTTGCTGAACGTGAAGAAGACGACACTGAGCATGATGCAGCTGCGTTTGAAGAAGACGAGTGGGATGCAGCTGATGCCAAAGAGGCAGAGGATCCACTTCTATCTCTTGAAAATGAAGCTCACCCAACTCATCGGCGCGAAGCAAACAAGCTTGATGCTCTTCTCACCAAAGTATGGTCGTTTTTACTTTATTCTATGCACAGTCGGACTTGGTTATATTGACATGTCCTATCTTTCTTTTTCAACAGGTCGATTTCATCGTTCGCCGTATCACTAGCTCCTCAGCCTGGCGAAAAGAGTACGATCGAGTCAAGAAGAGTTTAGGACTCGAGGTTGAATCCCTTATTGCTGCTTATGGGATTCGTTGGAACATAAAGTACATAAGCCGTCATAAAGCTTGGATGGCTCGTGATGTAAGCTTTTGCATCTCTCTTAATTCATTACATCTTCAAGATATTGACACATCTCACTGGTCATCGATCAACTTCTCAAGGATGACCTGGATCGAGTTCACAACAAAAACCGAAGACCTCGCAAGAATGGTAAAGCATGGGGGTATTTTCACAAGTTGACTGTATCCCCTCAGCAATGGGCTCAAATACGAAACTTAAATGCTGAGCTTAAAGTAAGTCGATTCCAGTTTGGTTCATGTGTTTTTGCCAGAGATCTGATGGTTCTTGTTGGACTCTTTCAGCCGTTTCTTGATGCCACCAAACGGATGGAAGGGGATAAGCCGACTGGTTGCATGGTTATTGCAGAGTACGTTGAGCTTAAGAAAACCCTGCAGGCACGATCCGACAAACTTGATACGACCGATGCGATGTACCCGATGATCGCTGCAATGCTAGAGAAGACGCAGCAGATCTTGGATGGAGCCCTGAAATGCGACACCTTGATCATGGCCTGCCTCCTTCATCCAGCATTTCGCCTAAAGTTTTTCCACACTTTCTTTGGCCCAAACTCAGCTATCTCGATCCGGGCAGAGGCTCTCTTTAATGAACATTTCAAGAAGTATCAAACAGCCTTTTCGAAGAAAGATAAACCGTCAAACACTCAAGGGAACAGTCAATCAGAAACCACTGGAGACGATGAGCCTTCCATCTTCGGAGTTTATAATGATATGCAAGAAGAAGAGATGGGTGATGATAATCAACTTAGAGACTACCTAGGTGGTCGTGACCGTATGAAGGCGCCGGATTACGATTTGAGAGATCCTAACTCTGCGCTGCAATGGTGGAAAGTATGTTATTCATCTCATCTGCTTTGCTGTCCTTTATCGAGGCTGATGTTTCATGCCTTATAAAGCTTCACTGCAACCGATACCCAATTGTTGCCACGATGGCACGGGACTATCTTGCTTGCTCTGGTTCGTCGGCTGCACCCGAAAGGATATTTTCGGCTGCAGCTGATGTTTGTGCTTCAAGTCGAGGAAGCCTAGTTGCCATCACGATCGAAAGGGCAGTATCCACTCTTATCTGGCTTCGTGAGGGGGTCTCTCTGGGCACAGAGTTTATGAAGCTAATGGAGGCGTGTAAGATGTCCGAGTACAGTGGCTATGTGAAGGTGCACTATGAGTCCCAATCTTCTCGTAGCTGATTCAGTACTTTAGTTTCTTTATGGCTCCTTTTCACTTTTTTTCTTAATTGTCTTATATTTCCTGTTTTTTCTTTTCCTCACATTATTTTAAACCTGTGATATGATACTTTATTACATACTTTAATACATTATTTCTCTACTTACAATCTTGAATTAATTTTTTTTGGCTGTGTTCTCGGCGCTTACGGCGCTTCGGCAGCGCAGCGGCGCTTTTTGCCGTCGCGCTCCCATCAATATGATTTTCGAGCAGCGGTAAACAGCAGCGCTGTCAACTAAGAGGAGTTTTGCAGAGCAAAACTCCCAAACATTGACAAATAACATAAAAAACAAAAAACACGAGTAATAAAATAATTACACATTACAACTCTCTCACTCTAGTATCAAGAGTGTAACCAGATTAATTATCATCTTACTACCGCGAAGCCTGAAGGAAGTTAAACCCTCGAATGACGTATTAACAACTAATAGATAGTCGCGACTACCAGTCTAAGATAGGGTCTAACAAGAATGAAAACCCTGACCAGCTGAACAAAGATAAGAGGGCCTAGTCAAGGGTTTACATATCTACGAACCAAACCAAGCAAAACGAGAAGGGACTTTTTTTGCAAAAAAGTTTAATACGTACAATCAAAAACGAGTACATAAAGTGCTTTGATTAACAAGAAAGAAAGAAGAAGTATCTCAATTTTAACACAATCAATTTTTAGATCACCAATCTATCATTTTCCTTTTTTCGAAAAACTTAAGATACTTTTCTTTGCTAGACTTCTCATTTTAAAATAGAACTCTTACTTTCAAAATCATCTTTCGTCTCATTCGAAACTCTTTTCTTTTATTTCCTTTATCTTCAATCTTACTCTCTGAAAGCGTTACAGATCGTTTTGCGTAGACAATTCGACTAAAGTCTTTCATCAACATCCCCTTTTGATTTTACGATAAGTCAACGAGCACTGAAGTGCGGCCTAAAGACAAGAATTGCTTTTTGAAAGCCTTCTTACTTTGGAAGACGTTCGAGTGTTCAGCTCCTCGATCAGTACCTGGCAGCGGTATACATCCCGCACCACAGGCATCTATAGAAACCAACTATAGATTTTCATCACTTTACTAAGATACCGAAAACCAAGCTTTAGGAAGATAGATCAAATCTCCTAGAAGCCTACATTTAGTAAGTAACATTTCACTTAGTCTATACTCGATTATAGTCTCAAGCTGACATTTGGGGGCCTCACCTTATCACATTAAGTTTTTCTTTTTTAGAAAAACAAGAACCCAGCATCTTTTCCACACCAGATCGGTTGACTTTATCGGCTACGACACACGGTCATAGAACTCGTTCAAGATTTCTTTACTCGACTTCGAAAAACGAACTCTTAGCCTTCTAGAAGAGCTACCCTACTTTCTATTCGAACTAGAAAACCCGTTCTCAGACGACGTTTATAACCCGTACTTCGGTATACAAGCTTTGAATCGAAACCACCTGTTTCTTCGATTTTCAACTTTTTACGAACATCTTTCGTCAGACTTGTGGATTCAAGATCAAATTGTAAACAAATCAAGCGACTCGAAAGTAAGCCAAAGTTCTCCATAATAGAACCACCACTTGATACTGACCAAAAACGGCGACTATCATTTAGTGAATATCGAAGCAGTTAGTTCGGTAGAACCTTACAATCCAAGTGGCGAAGATTTGATCGATTACAAGGAGGCAGAGAGTACGTAGTTTTCGTGACCGAGCACTAAATCGATTGATAAAAGTTTTTTTTTTTTTTTAGAAAAAGAAACACTGACAACCCAATCCATCACCTGTAGTGACCGACCAATTGGCCAAAGATCATAGACCTGAAGACATACCAATTCCAGCTACAGCCCCAGAATCAGCAGCGAAAAGCAGCAAATTCGTTAAACCCCCGCCACTTAAACTTGCTACAGCAGATCCGTTGAAGCACTTACATTTTAAGCATAAAGAGCCAGTAGGAGTCTCGGAGCTAGCTTTTCAATCCTCGTTCGGTAGAACTAGTACTATCCTGCAACACCAATCTCAACCCAGTAAGTCACAATAACCGATTTTTTTTTTTTAAAAAAAAAAAAAGAAGAAAACACGGTACTTACTATGGCTCCTACTACTAGAAGCAACTCCTCGAGAGCATCCAGCCTTGCAGATGCAGCAGATGCACTCGGCAATGTTGATCGACTCAGCCAGCATCCCAGCGATACCAGTAGGAGACAGAGCGTCTCGACCACCGCCTCCAGACGGACCACGGACGGGCCTTGACGCTCGAAGAAACAGACTTACTTCTGATGCATCAAGCCAACTACGAGGTTTGGGAGAAAGCGAAGAATCAGAAAGACGCGAAGACATTCAAGAACGCGACCCAGAAAGGGAAAGCTTACCATCGACAGCTCTCCAAACTTATGGGCTTCAAGTACCTTATGGACCGAACCAACAACTGGAATCCAGCTCTGTGGGATTGGAACACGTTCGAGAAACGAAAGAAAGGCAACAAAACCTCCAACTCAGCACCTTACCCGAGAAGAAACCAGTCTCAGAACCTACAAGGTCTATCCAAAGGGGAGTTAGCAATTCACATGATCAGAGAAGCGGGGAAAGCAGTGAGGAATTAGACCAGACTATACTACCTCTGGATAGAGAGCTCATGAACCCTGTATTTCATCATCTTAAATTGTATTTAGATCCTTTGTTCTTACAATTTGATAAATTATATGATGAAATACAGAATACCAAGTCATTCGTTTTAGATCGTGACGCGAACAAAAGACTTGATATGGTTGACAAAACTCTGAAATCGTTAGTCAAGAATATTAACGACCAAGTAAGCGCTCTGAACAAAGTAAGCTTCGCAGTCAAGAAAACCAATGATGACATGACAGAGTGTCAAAAAGATCTTGGTAGATGGGCAAGTAACGCTCTTGAAACAATAAAGATTGGTATGAACGGTATGAGAGACCAGCTGCTTATTCATGAAAACGAAAACCTGAAAAATCAGACCAACGCTATCATTGCAGCAATTGAAAAAATAAATCGTGCCGATACCATCCATGATATAAAACAATCAGAGAATGAACATGATACATATGCGAAAAAGACCTCTGACCAACTTTCTAGCATGCAAGGTATAGTAAGACAACTTCAAACAGCAGTTGCACATCAGAATGGAGAGTTAGCACTCATGCGCTCCCATAATGAGGAAGTAATAAAACTACTATCTGATCTTACCCTACACCAACTAAAAAACCAAGGAACGGGGCTACAATTAGAGGAAGAAGTAGCTGAGACACGTCTTCATGACGTTCCACCTCATATGCAAGATGTCCAACATATTACCTTACCAGACGTTAGAAGAGCAAATACTACACCTACACCTCACGACACGTTTCTGACACCTGATGAAACTGTGAGAAACGCACCAGCTGAGCAGAATAGGCAAAATATTCGAGATCTAGCCCAAAGGAACCCAGCAAGAGAAGAGTCTACAGGCCCAGATCTTACCTTGTTTAACCTCTTGAAGAAAGACGTACCAAACAGTAAAGACTGGCCTACCCTCAGCGGCGAAGGCGAGTATAACCACATGGAGTTCATAGAATGGGTAGACTATGTAAAAGAAACAATGCACGTTCCGGACGCTCTGATCACATCACGAATGGGTTTGGCACTTAAAGGACTGGCCCAAGTCTGGTTCCTAGAAAAAAGAAAGGAAGGATTATCTACCTGGGACGAGTGGAGAGCTGCGATAATTGTTAAGTTCGGATCCAGGAACTGGAAACGTAACATGCAGAACCTATTTGATAAAGACCACTTTAATCCCAGGGTGAACACTGACCCAGTGAAATGGTTGGTCACGCATAAAAAAGAGGGTTAGAAGCCGCTCACGCGAATATACCGATACAAGACACAAGTGATAAGATCCTAGAGCAGTGCCCAGGAGATTTAGATCACGCAGTCCGAAGTAGACTAGGAGGTGAGAATGATTTTGTTCATTTCTCAACCACTTTCGAAGAGGTAGTTAGGAGAACTTCAATAGGGCGTAACAGGCCACCAAACAGACCCAATCAAGACTGGAAGACACAAGCGACAAGTGGTAGTAACTTACCCGCCAAGACAGCTGCATCCAAACCTCCAATTGCTCGAGTACCTGGGAAGTGCGATACCTGTGGCAGCACAGAGTCAGGACATGATTATAGATCCTGCCGAAGAAAAAGTAAAGGTATTAACGCGGTAGAAATAGATTCCCCAGAAGAAGAATCCCTAACAGGGGAAGAAATTGAGCTTATCTTTGGCGATGACCATGACTCCTTCTATGATGACGGAGAGTACAGAGCTGTGCAAGACGGATCATTTGAAGTAATGGATATATCATGCCTAGAAGAGACAATTTCTTTAGTTCCTGTATTCCTAAACAAAAAAGAGACGAACAGACATCTTGGAAGTCCTTTCATGATCACTACATGTAATAGCTGGAAATTGAACATTTTGATTGATACAGGTGCCTGCAGTTCCCTTATTACTCCCCGTATCTTGGATAAAGTATGGCGCACATGGCAGAAAGATATGCGTGCCCAACAAAACAGGAGGTACTTGAGCGCGTCAGGTAGTCTCACGGCGATCGGAGAGATAACTCTTCCCATCACATTTCTACATCATACTCAGCCTTGTACCCTTATGATTGATTTTGTGATTATCAAGGATGCTACCATAATAGAAATTATTTTGGGGGCAGACATGATGAACGCTTACGGAATGAGCATATCATACGAAGATCAGATAACTTTACGTTTTAAAGATTTAGAGACCATGTTCACTCCTATCCACGAATCACGGATATTGGGCCGAGAAATAGCACAATCAACTATAAGAGCTATCGAAGCGTATACAGAAGAAATGGATATATCACATCTGCAAGCACTTACAGATATACCACAACAGTGGCATCAAGGACTCAATAGTAAACAAGTCAGCGACGCTAGGCAAATGAAGTCTAGACCCGCTGTAGGAAGAGCTCATATGACTGGACAACACAGCCTGACCACTGTAATAGTAGACGGTAAGGAAGTCAGCTGTTTATTGGACAGCGGAGCTTCTTGCTCAGCAGTAGGAGAACAATTTCTGGACAAAATTATCCCAGATTGGAAACATCGAATGTTACCAAAAAGTAGAACTACCTTCCGTGGGT
Organism: Melampsora larici-populina 98AG31; assembly: GCF_000204055.1. Taxonomy (NCBI): domain Eukaryota; kingdom Fungi; phylum Basidiomycota; class Pucciniomycetes; order Pucciniales; family Melampsoraceae; genus Melampsora; species Melampsora laricis-populina. The sequence continues at coordinate 697,982 of NW_006768813.1, forward strand.
GTGGGGAAGTACTTAAAGCGATAGGGGTAATAGAAGTTCCCTTGATCTTCCCTCACACAGAAGGATCCATCAGAATCAGTCCAGAATTTGTCATAATGGAGAACGCGACCCCACAGTACTTCATTCTTGGAGACGACTTTTTATCACTTTATGGCATCGATATTATACACACCAGGGAGAAATATTTCACGATTGGTAATGAAAATAAGCGAAAGAAATTTGCATTGCAACAAGCGAAGAGAACACTGGATGTATCATCACTTGATCAAGAAGACAAAACTTTTCTTACGACAGAAACGAAGAAACGCATCATTACAGGAGAAAAATTGAATCTCGCGCAAACACAGGATATACAGAGACTTGTTGAAAAATACTATAACAGTTTTGGGTTAGGAAAGTATGCAATTGGTAAAATAACAAAGTACGAAGTGGAAATCCAGCTTACGGTTGATAAACCATACCCGCCAATCCTCAGAAAAGCTGCGTACCCCGCAAGCCCAAGAAATCGCACAGAACTTGAAATCCATACCAATGAACTTCTCAGGTTAGGTATTCTACGGAAAGTCCTACAGAACAAAGATGTGGAAATCACAACACCCTGTGTGGTAGCATGGCACGGGGGGAAATCCAGAGTCTGCGGAGACTTCAGAGCTCTTAATGCGTATACAATACCTGATAGATATCCTATGCCAAGGATTGAACAAGTAATCACGAATCTAGGTAAATCCGTATACATAACTACAATGGACCTTATGAAAGGCTTTCACCAAAACCTAGTATCAGAAGATAGTAAGAAGTTTTTACGAATTATATCACACTTGGGTATATTTGAATACCAACGTATGCCCTTTGGCATCAAAAATGCGCCAGCATTTTTTTAGAAAATGATGGATACGGAATTTTACAAAGAACTCCGTGAAGGACATGTCATAGTGTATATAGATGATATCATTGTATTTCATGAATCATGGGAAGAACATACAAAAACATTGGCAAAGATACTGTTTAAGCTTGATAGATTAGGAGCAACAGTCTCTCTGGACAAATGTAAGTTTGGCTTCCATGAGGTAAAAGCTCTTGGGCACACTGTGTCAGGTCTTACGTTGGCTATTGATCAGAATAAAGTAGCCGCAGTAATACACAGACCTCTACCAAAAACCGTTAAAGATATACAAAGCTTTCTGGGTTTTGCTAGTTACTATAGAATGTACCTAGAAAGTTATGCGAAAGTAACCTCTCCGCTATACTACTTACTTAAGAAAAAAGTAGAATTTTCAATCACTAAAGAAAGAGCTTTGGCATGGGACGAAGTGAAGAAACTTCTCACTACAGCACCATGTTTACTTCAGCCGGACTTTAACAAACCATTTATCGTATATGTAGACGCGAGTTTTTTAGGGCTAGGAGCAGCGTTACATCAGAAACAGATTGTCAGAAACAAACTAGTGAATGGCCCAGTTTGCTTTATTTCACGACAACTGAAAGAAAGCGAGAAAAAATATGGAGCACCCCAACTAGAATGTTTAGCGCTAGTTTGGGCATTAAATAAACTACACTACTATCTTGACGGAATTTATTTCGAAGTTATTACAGACTGCCAAGCAATTAAATCACTGTTGAATACAAAAACACCAACAAGACATATGCTTCGCTGGCAAATGGCAATACAAGAGTATAAGTCATATATGACTATTACACACCGACCTGGTATTTTACACAGCAACGCGGATGCACTAAGCAGGATGGCTATGCCTAATGACAAGAATAACCCAGCTTGGGAAGCAGAGGATATAGACCAAGATGTACCTATAATGGGGATCAGCCTCTGCGAACTATCTGATGAGTTCTTTTTGAAAATAGAAGAAAGCTATTCAAAAAACGCAAACACAGTTACACTATTAAAGATACTGAACTCGGAACATAGAGATACATCATTAGAAAGTACTTTGGAAAAATCTTGGAAGGAACCTTTTTACGAAGGGAAATTTTCATTGATTTCTGGATTATTATACTACAAAGAGAGACATACAAATGTTCTAGTAGTTTCTGATGCGGAAGATATTAATAA